>NW_019257205.1:0-32468 GCF_002742605.1 Olea europaea var. sylvestris
AATTAAAATATGACACCTAATCGCCAATCTCTGTCAAAAGCCCAAAAAATTTGATTTCAATTTTGCAGCCAAGTCCGTTAGATAATTGCATAATTTGGTCCTCTGATTTTATTTTTATATCAATTTGCCCTACATGAATTGTAGCTCAAAGTCTTCCACTTTTGTTGGAAGTGCGAATTCAAGTGCTAGACAGATTTGCTGGAATTAAGGTACCTCTATTGCTTTTATCATGGAAAATTGGTTTTTCAGGAAGTTATTTTGATTTTATATCTAAAATATGTACAAATTTCCGCTATAAAAGCTCCCAGATTTAGTATCCAAGTGTTGTAAAAAGTTTAGCCAAAGCTTAGATCTTTCCATTTCATAACCATTTGTTCTGTATATACATGGTGTGGAGGTAATTCTGATGCTATCTTTATCAATATTTTTATGTAGTACAAAAGGAAACTACGGCAGCTGAAAGGAAGATTGCCTTTCACAGCGTCATGCGCCAAGAAAATTTTAATAATGGGAGGCACTCGATTTATTAGTGTATTTTGTCCAGACTTCTTGTCAAAGAGGGCTATTAGGTTTTAATTTAAGTCCGTACCATTATTACATATACCAAAAATTTAAAGTTTTATTTTTTATCCACAACTTTTAACTATTAGGAATAAATGTAGGTAACTCTTTTAACCAGTTGCCTGGTGAATCAGACAAAATTTTCTAATTTTTCATCCAAGGTAAGTATAATTATCACAAACTTTTAAGATGATGTCTCTCATAGTTTCAATGACGTGAATGACATGTTTAGTTGGTCAACCTCGATGATACTATCAATTAATACATATCTAACATGCTTATTATATCATTTAATGGATAAATCAAACGTTGTTTTGTTTGTGTAGATCTTGCACCTGAAGGGAAACAAGGACTTCCAATTCGTGAAGAGCAGTCTTTTAGTAGAAGGATTCAATGTCGTTCATGTCATAAATGGTGAGGATCGCCCTCCAATCAGTATTATGTGTCCTTCGTGCATTTATCAATGATATATTCGGTCCTTGCTCGTTGAATAATGATCACTTAATGACATAATTGGTAGGGGGAATAGATAGTTTTAAGGGAGAAAAGGAAACAAAATAATATTACATTATATTGTCCATTCTTGCATACCAACCATGCATTTACCATTTAATTTAAAGTTCCTTATGCATCTTTGCATTATAGTTTAAATGCGTGAAGCAGTTGAAGTAGAGGCCTTATTGCATACATTGTCGAATTTGGAGCAGTAAGCTTCGGACCCCAAAGTGGCTTATGTTGCGCATTATGAAATTCACGTGACTATAACTTTCGTGGTGTTTATTGGTCATTTTCTTGTCAATTTATGAGTAGAATTACTACCATTTGGTTCTTCTTACTTTTGCGCCTATTAATAAGTAGAATATTCGCTCAACCCTTGCTCTCGTAGGTTTTGTTTTCATTGACTTCCATGGTAGAATCTTAGGTCAGATGCAAAACACGTACATGAGATAATTAATTTTTATCCCTTATTCATTTTACGGATCATTTTTTTGTTTTCTTGAATGATTATTTAGGTAATGAAGTAGTGGACTCTAATGTCATGAAACATGTAATGCTTGAATAGTACTCTATAATTCATTCTATGAAATGATGGGGCCCAAAGTTGAATGTGCCAAATCCTAGACTTCATTGAATAGAAAAAAATCATTTGAAAGTAAATCGTGTGACTGTACTGTACACAACAAGTTATTAGGGTTTTATTGTAAATTTTAGGAAGGGTATGGCTATACTGTAATATTTAATTCCCTTTCCACATTAGGATTTTTTTTTTCATTTTTTTTTGCTTTCAAAACTTGAAGTGATCCATACTGTAATATTTTTTTTTTCATTTTTTATTGCTTTCAAAACTTGAAGTGATCCATACTTATCATGGAAATACATGAAAATAGCATAAACAAAATGGCTACTTTTCCATTTTAGCCTTTAACTAATTCAAGTACCTAAAATACCCTTATATAAATATTATACAATAAGTCTTTATTTTATAGAAACTTTCCATTCAAGTCCTTAAAAATTTTAAAGAATATAGCCTCTAATTAAAGAGTTAAAGATTTTAGTAGATTTGTTTATTTTTGTTCGCTCAAAGTAGTATCCTCTAATTGATATTAGAGTCATAGAGATCATGGAAATTAAAATAGGTAAAATAAATTATTATTGGTATTTAGAAGAAGAAAAAGGAAGTTATATATTTTTAGAACCTATTTCTAATAAATTAAAAATAATGACACTAACAATAGTCAGAGAATTACCCAAAGAAATAAAAGAAAAAATATTAGAAAAATTAATAATAGGATAATAAAAGATATATATATCTATGAAAAAATTATTAAAGTATATGAAGATGAAGAAATTAATATACATTATAAAGAAAAGTATGAGTGTGATTGATAATACAGATTTAAAATTGAATAGATTAATTGTAAATATTAATAAGGTACAAGAAAAAAAAGATATAATATTAATACCAGGTGGAATAAAAGTAAAAAAAAACAATTAATAAAATTAAAAATACAGAGTAAATGCTTTAAGATAATAAAAGAAGAACTAGTAAATATAGAATTTGTTAAAGAAAGTTTTGAAAAAATAATAGAAGAAAAGAAGAAAAAAAATGTAAATTAACTTATATGTTAGAAAGATGAGCAAGAAATATTAAGATGTCAATAAGTGAATATATGGAAGAATTAAAATCATTAATAAAAATGTTGATAAATGATGTCTAAGATTTAAGAAATGAAGTAAAAAAAAAATAAGAAATGATATAAATATATTAAAAATTAAAATTAGAGAACTAAAAGAAAATAATAAAAATAAAGAAAAGAAAATAGATAAAAAAAATATAGAAAAAGAAATTACCCGAATAGAAAAGAAACATATTGAAAAAGAAAAATATAGTAATAAAAACAAGAAGTATGGATGATAAATTTAGAATGAATATGTTACCTAAAATATTAGAAGAAGAAGAATCTAGAGAAAAATGTTAGAAAAATTAAAAATACGAGAAAATCAAGAAAATAAAGATGAATGAGGAATTAGAATTACTTAAAGAAAATTTTGATCAATTATGTTTAAATGATATAAGTGAATACTAAGTTTTAATAAATACTGGAGGAGGCCATAATCCAATAAGAACTTCTAAACAAGAATTACAAGATTCAGATGAAAGTTATGCACCTATATATAATAAACCATATAGACAATTTTATGATAAAGTAAGAGGTAGACAACCACCTAAAGAAATAAATATAGAGACAGGTTTGAATTAAATGATAATTATGATAATCCTATTAACCATGGAGGGATAAAATTAGATTAAATTATAAAATAGATACTAAAAAAGCCTTATTAACTTAGGTAAATTCAATGATATTATTCTTTTATATAATAAAGATGACATATGGAAAAGTACTGAAAGAAGAATAGATTTCTTAATAGCATCTTTTGAAGGAGATGTTAGAAATCGATGAAAATGAATAAGTAATGATACAAAAAATTAATAAAAAGAAATGTACAAATAGAAATAATAAAATCAGATAGACAATGTATAGAAAATTTAATAAAATATATTTCAGATGAATTTTTAGGAGAAAAATGAATAAGAAATGCTGAAAGAGAAGCCATAAGAGAAAAAAGGCAATGTTATAATTAAATTAATAAATTTAACAATATGTGATACGTGTAAAATTAAAGAATATACTTGTGAATTTAGAAATTATTAGTATACTCAATTTTATAGTAATGAAAATCAAGAAGTATATCAAGACATGTATTATAATAAGTTATCAGGTTCATGGGAATATATTTTAAAATAGAATTTGAAAAATATGTCAAAGATAATATTGGAATACCTAGAACTTTAGGTTCGAGAGCAAAAAATTTATTTGAAAAACTTGCATATATAAGTCAACAAAGACAATTATTGAAAAAATCAGGAAAATTAACTAGAATATGTTGTGAAAATATGGAAAATCCTATGTAATGGGGATGTAATCCTGAAAGAATGATTAATAAAAGAAAATATAAAAATAAAAAGTTTTAAAAAATTAGAAATTTTAATAAAAAATATATAAAACCTAGAAGAATATATTATAAAAGAAAAAATATCTAATATGGTCAACAGAAAAATAAAAAATATAAGAAAAATAAAAGCCAATATAAATACTGAAATTGTGGAGAAATATGACACATAAGCCCTGAATGTGATAAAAAGAAAGTTAAAATATTACAAAAAGAATATTTGAAAATAAAAGAGAATTAAGTGATATATCGGATATTGAACAATATTATAATCAAGAAGTATATATATGGGAAACAGATGATGATGAATCATAATCTGAACAAGGAAATAAAGGAAATAGAAAATAATAATATAAATATACAAGAATATGAAGGAATAGAAGATTATGTATTAAAAGTTACCTTTGATAATAATAAATATAAGAAAATACCAAAATTATCCTTAAATCTAAAAATAGGAAAATGAGAAGTTTTAGATAGAATTTAGAAAAGAGAAATAATAGTAATCAATGAATATCATAAAATTGAGAAAACTATAGATGTAAAAACAACATATGAAAAACATAAATTAAATCTTTTAACAAAAAAATACAGTTGAAGAACTACTAACAAAGGTTAGTAAAAAATAAAGTGAAAATACCAAATAAATTTATCTAGCAGTAATACAAATAATATTTAAATTATTATTTAGAAAAGGGATAGACTCACCATTAACTATAACCTTACATGATGGAAGAATAATAAATGTAAAAGATAGTCATTTAGAAACAATAGAAGGAAATTTAGCATACTAAAAAATAATGGTTACATGCTACCCAAAATATTGTGTATCATTGAAAGATAGAAACCTTAATAAAGTTTTAGGATTGCATTTTAAGCTACATGGGGATGATATCATACAAGCAGGTGATCAAATTATGACTATAGAATATAAAACTTTATATACATTTATCAATTCTAATTATGAAAATATTTATTCCAATAAACCATATATGAAATACATAAAGAATGTAAGGATATTAGCAAAATAATAGAATCAAATAAACAAATAAGTTTAATTTCAGAAAAATACAAATTAAGTATAACAAGAAATAAACTTGAAATAACATAATTAAATGAAGGAGAATGTTCTAATAATATAACATTTAAGGATTAAAATTAATTAAAAGATAAAAAAGTCTTAGAATACCAAATAAAAACTAGTCATAAGAATTTAGTAATATAAAAAAAAAAAAACTTTATAGAAATGTTAGAAATATGAAAATAGAAGGAGAATATTATAATGGAAGAGAATATATAAATGGACCAAATATACTAAGAGATACAAGAGCTAGTGAATGTCATATAGCTTCAATCAAAAATAAAGGTCTAATAATTCATAAAATTGATCCATATAGATATATAAATTTTGATTAACAAATACATATTTCAGAATTAGAAGTTAAAGTATCAATAAAAATTTGAGGAATAAACCTTTTAGTACTACATTATATAGATAAGAGTATGGATATAAACTTTCATATACTTCTAGGAATGAGTTTTCTGAATGGATTAAAAGATTATAATATAAAATGAAAAGGATTATACATAGTTCATAATAGACAAACTATATTATGTAAAAAGAACTAAATGAACAATCAGATAAGTTTTTCATTAGCTGTATATATACAAGTTACTATTGTAGAAAAAATATAACAACTTATACATTAAAAGATACAAGAAGTGATATAACAATATTTAAAAATTTTTTGATAAAATCATGAAATAATAATAGTAATATAAAAATAACTGGAGTCACAGGAGAAAACACTGAAATAATTAATAGTACTAATAAAGTTAATATAATTTTTGAAAGTAAACAAGTTATAATAGATAAAGTATATAAGTATGATAAATTAGAATGTGATACATTGTTAGGTAATGACTTTATACAACAATTTCAATATTATAAACAAAATAATTATGTTATAATGTTATAAACACGCTGCTTGCACTTATTAAAACTTTCAAGAGAATTAAAACCTCATAGAGTTCAGCCAATCCAGCGTGGTGATAAATAAGGGAAAAATCAATCATATTTAATGAAATAAAAAATAAAAGAATATTGTATAAAAAAAGTCCTAAAAAGAGGAATAGAAATGAGTATAGAAAAAATTATTGAACAATTAGAAAATGTTTATGGAAAAAATCCATTATTACTATGGAAACTACATCACCCTAAAGCCAAAATAGAATTAACAGAAAATGTTATAATAAGAGTTAGACCAATGATGTATACTATAGAAGATACACAAGAATTCAAAATTCTGATAAAAGAATTATTAGAACAAAAACTTATTAGACCTAGTAATGGACATCATTCTAGTTCAGCCTTTATGATTATGAAACATTCAAAAAAGGTTAGGGGAAATGCTAGAATGGTTATAAATTATAAAGAATTAAATAAATATACTAAATTTGATATATATATTTTTTGCCAAATAAAGAAGTTTTAATAAACCTTACAAAAGGAAAATAATATTATTCTAAATTTGACTGTAAATCAGGATTTTGGTAAGTAAAAATGGAAGAAAATAATATACAATATACTGCATTTAGTACACCTTAAGGAAAATATGAATTGTTAGTAATGTCATTTGGATTAAAAAATGTACCACAAATATATCAAAGAAAAATGGATAATATATTTAAAAAGTTAAATGAATTTCTAATTGTTTATATTGATGACATATTAATATATTCTAAAAGTAAGAAGAACATAGAAATCATTTAATCCAATTCAGAAATGAATGTAAAAAAGAATGAATTGTTCTTTCCAAAAGAAATCTATAATATAAAAACAAGAAATAGATTTTCTTGAATTATCAATAGATAAAAGATGAATAAAACTGCAGACTCATATATCTAAGAAGATAGAAAGTTTTCCAAATAAATTAGAATATAAAGAACAAATACAAAATTTTTGGGATGTTTAAATTATACAGAAAGGTTTATTGAAAATCTTTTTTAAAAAAAGGCATGAAATACAATTTTTACTTTAAAAAACAAATACTAAAGAATGGAATGAAGAACATTCAGAAATAATTAAAACATTAAAAGAATAATGTAAAATTTTGCCAAAATTAAGATTATCAGATGAAAAAGATAATTTGATTGTTAACACTGGTACCACAGATAAATATTGAGTAGCAATATTAAAAATAGATTTAAATGAGATTTGTAGATATTTAAGTGGAACTTTTAATCATTCAGAAATAAATTATATCACTCATGAAAAAGAATTATTAGCAATTATTAGAGGAATAAAAAAGTTTCCATTATTCTTATTATCCAAGAAATTTACTTTTGAAACTGATAATTTTCAAATTGTAGGATTAGTCAGGAATAAACTACCATTAAACTCTCAATAAGGAAGGCTCCATAGATGGCAAGTTTATTCAACATTTTATAATTTTGATATAATTCATATTAAAGGAGTTAATAATTTCTTTTGCAGATTTTCTCAATAGAAACATAGAATTTACTGATAGATAAAGCCATTGTCTTGGATTTATACCAATATACCATATATATACAAAAGAACAAATTTTCTTAAAAAAGAATCTGAAGACATAAATACTGGAGCAACACAAATCTCAGAGATGTTCAACTCAAATATAAAAATATTGTTGAATATCACTACTGAGCATCATAAAGAGGCTATGGAACTCAAAAATCAAGTTGATGTTATTGCAGCACAACTAAAAGATATACTGTCTAAGACAGACATATCAAAGAACTTAGAAATGAGTTTTCCAAATAAATATCAAACAGAGATAGTTGGAAGCAACAGTGGACCCAAACGTGACACCATATCAATTGATAAAAAAAAAAGATTCAACACCAACTAAAAAAGTGGTGATACATGGAGATAAAAAAAATTCCAAAACTATGAGTTAGACCAAGACCAAGATAATATGATCCCTTTAGATCCAAAGAAGATGAATATGCCAAAATACTCAGAATCGTTTATGAAATAAAAATAAGTGATTCACATTTCATCTTTCCAGGAAATAATGTTTCTCCTAGAGTGACAGTCATGGAAGGAGGAGACCCTTCATTCATAAAGATTATTGCAGATAATGGATTTTTGAATTTGATATATTCAGACAGGAAAAGATTTGATTGAAATTTCGAAATTTGATGACATAGTCATAAAACGAGTATCAAGATTTGCCAAGGGACGAAGAATATATTTGAAATCTTATTCAATAAGTCCTGATACGATGGAATTTTTTATTTTCCAATTGAACACATAATCTCAATTGGATATGTTGCAGCCAATTTCCAAATAGATGTTATAAAAAATGATAATAAGGTTCTAAATGTGACTAAGTCATGGACCAGGCATGGAAGAGCACTTGGAATCAAAGCCATATACAATATTGCTAAAAATTTGTATGATAAAAAATTCTCATGTTTATGTCAATATCAAACTTGGATGCTAGTTTCAAATGGAGGACATGGATCAGAAATCTTAAAGGACTATATTACAAAATTCAAAATACATCAATTTTCAGGATGTCCTACCACTGTCAAAGAATCTTGCTAGCTAAGAGGACAATAATATAGCACATTTGATAAAGTTACATGTGAAGACATAAAGAAAAGAGGACAATAATAGAGAGGAAGATGCTCCTAGGATAAAAAGCTGGAGCTGCATGTGAAAATGTAGGCCCCAGGAGAACAATAATAGAAAGACATATCCGCCTTTTCAAATTTCTGACGTATGCAATGATGTAAATAGATCAATAATAGAGCCTCATAAGTTTGTATAAAGAGAGGCATTTGGAGAGGATAGAGACATCGTGAAATCTTGAATTGTAATCAATAGCTACTCTCTAGCCATCCTCAGTTTAAAAAATCAGTTTTTTTGGAAATCCTTTTGCATCAAATAGAAATCTTGTATAAATTTTAAAGAAATAAAATTTCAATATTTTGATATCAATATGAATTTCTAAATCTTAATTCCCATAGATTCTTGAAAGATCTAATAAAAAGTTTCTTTCTTATTTTAGCAAAAAGAGAGTTTTCTTTAATTGATATATAGAGATTTATTTTTTGGAGTTGATACAGTGAGAGCAAGAGGCTGAAATAGTAAGAATTTCGTGAAGGCAAGAGGCTGTTAAAGGAAGCAGTTTACATGTTCAGAGCTCGAATGTCACTCGATTCTAAGAATAAAGATCCTGATCAGAACTAAGGTAAGACTATTAATTTTTACTAAAATTTGAACGAATTTTTTTTAAAATCTTAGAGAATCGTAGGGATTATTTGTATGATTGAATGCCAGAATATAAAATTGAAGGGTTAGATAATCTATTAGAAAGAATGTTAGAATAAATAAAAAATATTATTTCTCAATTAAAAAAATATAGATGTATCTTCTGAAGAATATAATATATTAAATAAAAAATACGAACAATATGTTGCAGGTTATTCCAATTTATTAGATCATAGAATGGATTAGTAATAGGACAATTAGAAAAATCTCCCATTCATTAGGCTACTTTTCCAATAACATATCATCGAATGTACGTGTGAATAATTGTTTTAACATGCTTGCGATACCTTGTAAGCCATATTTTTATTATTTGTGAATAAAACATACTATTTGTAATTTTCTTAGTTTTTACGTGGAATATGTAACAGCTAATTTTTGTAATTTAAAAAAATAAATAAAATCGCATCTACAGATATTATATTACACTCTTTATGCCTTGCGTGTTTTGCCATTTTGTACTATTTTTTGGACGCAAACATAATTATCATTTTTTAGTGCTTGTGAAACAATAATTTGTAAGAAAGGATGCCAACATTATTATTCATCTTTAGGCAGAGCGTTTACATTAAACTGGTTCCTTACGATAGCTAAACACGTTCAGCATCCTTTCCACTGAAAAGAGGCTCTAATAATTTACTATTGTTCAGCCACAGAAATGAAATTAATACGACTGCTTTATTGCTTTTCATTATTGACTTAAACAAGTCATTTACTATAGCTTCATGTTCATTCAATTACATATCATCCATAAATCACTATCATCACTACTATCATAAAAGAGCGAATCATCTGGTTAATGGTCATTCATGATGTATTTAGGTGTTTCCCATTTTACTCTCAACTCCCTCGCACAATGGCTCTCACACTAAGGGCCTAATGGCCTTTTTGTATGTAGACAAAATAACAAAAGTCAAAAATAGTGTGCTAGCTAAAGGGTTTGATTCCCTGTTTTGCCTGATTTGAATTTTTACGTTAAAAAAAAAAAAAAAAAGTTGACGTCATACACATAAATTTTTTTCTTAAGAAAATTATGTAAATATTGAGAAAATTGTCGCAAAAAAATAATAATTATTAATGAAATAATTGATTTTTTTTAAAAAAAAAATGATAAGTTATACGCAATTTTTAACACACGCTTGATATACGTTTAACTATTTTTGATATTCATTTAAATCATTCGATATGTCTATGATATAGTTCTCGAAATGAACTTCGAGGGAATATAGAAGATTTATGATAGATTTTTATTAAAAAAAAAAACTAAATAAGTTTAATCTAAGAAAAGAAAAAGAAAAACAATCTACCAGATGCCTAGTGAATCAGACAAAATTTTAACCAAAGAAAGCTATTAGGTTTTAATCTAAGTCCGTACCATTATTACATATACCAAAAATTCAATGTTTGATTTGTTATCCACAACTTCTAACTATTAGGAATAAATGTAGGTAACTCTTTTAACTAGTTGCCCGGTGAGCCTGACAAAATTTTCTGATTTTTCATCCAAGGTAAGTACAATTATATTTTTTGCCTAGTGAAATATGTAAAGTGAAACTCTCTAGATCCTTGAGTTTGGAAAGCAATTTATTTTACAGCCTAGTACTACTTTTTTTGTTAATGCTATTTCTTCAGCCTTTTTTTCTTGTAATATTATTTCTTTCAAAAATTTTGCATAACTTGTGATCTGTCGAGTTGCATCAACGAACAGTATATTGATGTGGAGATTTTTCAGCATTTTCAAAAACTTCTCAAATTGTTGATCAAGCTTCCTTATCTGCAATCTTCGGGAGAATGGGACAGGAGGCACCTATGTCTTGATAAGAACGGTTAATTGAATATGTGGATTATTTGACCTTAGATTTAGAATTATCTTTGCTTATTGTTCAGATTCACCTAATTGCTTCTTATCTGTTGAGCGGAATAATACAATTAAAAGCAACAAATTGTTTCTAGATGGTTAATCAATCAAGTTAGATTATTTGTGAAAGCAATAAATAACACAGGATTTGTCGACAAAGAAAATCCTTCGCAGGATTAAAAACTCCGGTACCAAGCCTGTAAACTCCACTATAAATAATATGAACTTACAGTATGATCTGGCTTAGAAAACCTAATAGACTTACTTATCTAATTCCTGCAATCTCCAAAACTAGCTGGAACGTGCTTCTCTCATGCCTGCTCCCGATATTATGAAATTGTCCATCTTTTGTTGATCATCAAGAACACCTTGTTCTTGTACTTTTCATGTGCTTCTGGTCCAACCTCATTCGATCTTTAGCAATCTCTGAAAGATATTGAGAAAGCATTTTCTTGTATATGCATAGGAAGTGGGTGTTTTGGATTATGTAAATTTGATGTTTTTTCCCAAATTGTGGACAATTAATCTCAAGATATAATATGATAATTTTATCTCCAAAGAATGTTATGAAGGAAGAATATAATGATTAACCACCCATATTTACGAATTAGGGCTTGTGTATTTATTAGAAAGGTTTTGGGTAATATAGGCTTGACAAAACTCTTGAAAAACACAAACCAGGTGTTATGCGTAGCACTATCGCTCGAGCAAAGGCTAGCGACAAGCGAGCAATCGATGTGTCGCTCGAGCAAAAGCTGGGATGTGCATCGTACGGGGTGAAATGAACTTTTTTCAATATCTCCTTCCTCATATTTCATCATTAGGTGCACAAATTCTTTCTTTGAACATCGGTGTCCAATCCGAAACTATTCCAAAATCATTTCTCCTATCTGTACAACTTGTTCATGATCTTCTAGATCTTTACCATGTACATCTATGATCTGATGTGAGAGTAGATGAATCACCAAAGTTGCTAAATGAGTGGTGACTTAATCTGGCTTGGTAACCACTTTGATTAACAAAATTTTCAAGTCTTTGATCAACTTCATCTGAATAGTAGGTAATGATGTCAATAGTGTCATCAACTCTCTCCTTAGAGCATCGACAACATTATCCTTACCCGGATGGTAATGAATATATAATGATAATCCTTTACTAGCTCCGAACATGCCTCTGTCTTATGTTCAATTCTTTCCGTGTGAAGAAATATTTGCGACTTGTATGATTTGCATACATGTTGCACTACCCTACATACAAATAATGGCTCCATATCTTTAATGCATGAATTACTATTTCAAGTTCTAGATCATGTGTAAAGTAATTATACATGTCTTGCTTCAACTGCCTTGATGCATACTTTTCTATGTTGCATCAATACACATCCCAACCTTGTATGGACGCATCACTATATTTTAGAAAAAAAGATATATAGGATTAGCTTGTTGTAGTAAAAAGTACTAGTTATGGTTATAAGAAGACACCCCATGTGGAATTGCAATCCATGTGGATCGATGTAATTTAGTGTTCGTTGGGATAATTTAAAAAGTCGTTGAAAAGTTAAGGTCAAAATCAACCATTAATTTAACCACATATTTAGCTCTTGTTTGATAGGGATTAAGATAAGAAAATAAAAGTTAATTTAATGTGTGATTGAAAATTTGTAGGGCTCATAAAATATATTGTTAAAAATAGTTATGGACTTTAACTTAAATTAAATTTTAGATTTTAATTGGTATTAAACTGGGGCTTGATGAAATTCTTAACATTAATTAACTTTTCAATCATAAAATTCTTTATCTTTTATCAATATATGTTTGATTTTTATCAAAAACTCTTCCAAACAACCCCCTTAATTGGATTCTTGGAGCAATGTCGATACGTTTTTTCGTATAACTTTTTGATGAATTCTTTTTTTAAGGAATTGAACATTTATATTGTTAACCTTCAATTACATTGTTGTCCTTCTCGTTAGGAAGAATTAAATGCTTAAGAGCACATATCTCAAACATGTTAATTGTTCTCTCTCTCTCTCTCTCTCTCTCTCTCTTCAAAGAAGTCTAACAATGATAAATTTTTGTCTTTTCTTTTAATCATACCTAATTTATGTTGGGTCAAAGAATTATACGTAAAACAATTTCAACTTACATTTATTAATTTTATGTGGAAATTATGGTTCACTTTTGATGATTTTTCTTTCATAATTTGACGAGGTACAGATTTATCTTCAAGCTTAATTGAATAAATGGGAATATCCTATAGCTACAAGCCATGCACTAGACTAACCTAATATACAGTTACTTAAAGGTCATTAACATGTGATGTTAGTGGAATTCCTCCGAATAGAAATTTAAAATTTAATAGGTGCCGAAAATATATCAAATAATAACATGTATTGGGCCTTAAAGACGTGAAAGTAATAAAAGTTGTAAAAGATAAAATCCACTAGAAAATGGAGTTAAATATGAGTGTAGCTCATACCTTTAAATATTTGCAAAAAAAATTGAATCACTTATTGAGTTCTCACAGTACAACCACGTGCTTTGTTTCAAATGGTATTGTCTAT
The DNA here is from genome assembly GCF_002742605.1 of Olea europaea var. sylvestris. NCBI lineage: Eukaryota > Viridiplantae > Streptophyta > Magnoliopsida > Lamiales > Oleaceae > Olea > Olea europaea. The sequence continues at coordinate 13,813 of NW_019257205.1, forward strand.
TTTATTTAGTGTAGCATTAGGTGCCTTGAATTTTGTACCCTTCATTTCATAGAATTAAATATAGAGTACCTATACAAGCATTACATTTTAGATGATCCTAGAGTTTAGTACTTTAGTAACCATATATTACATGTTATATAACTCTAGAGACTAGTAATTTTATTACCTAAATAACCACACAACAAACCATAAAAATGATCCATATTAACTTTGTGCCACTTGAACTTTAGTAACCATATATTACATGTTATATAACTCTAGAGACTAGTAATTTTATTACCTAAATAACCACACAACAAACCATAAAAATGATCCATATTAACTTTGTGCCACTTGATTTATTCCTTGAACAAACATATAGCAAACAACGAAAATGACCCATAAAATGGAAAATAGCCCCCAGTAACAATTTAGACTCATTTAACTCTATCTTGAGCAATTGTTCTATTTTTGACTTATGCTTATAAATATTCAAATCACTCTTTATTCAAATATTTCGTGGAACCTATAAGTACTACCTATAACCATCACTCATTTCTATTTATTTACAAATGAAACTGTTTATAAATACTTTCAAAACATGCATCTCTCTACTCGTCCTCTATTTATAAAATCTTATTCCATGCACGTGGGATCATCAATTTGGACTATATCATTATTGGAAGGTTAGGATATCATAATATTCACAGATATTCATAAAGTCTACACATGCAATTTTTTTTCTTTTAGAAAATGTTAAATTTACAAGAGTTGACTACTACATATTTCACATAAAAAAAAAGAAAATTATAAATTAGTAAATTTTACTTGTAAATATTAAAAATTTGACTAATTACAAGGTAATAAAAGCATGCTAAAGAAATATTCTTATGACATAGGATGACAAGTGGTGCCCAAGCAATGCAAAGCTAGTCTAATAATAGGATTTGATCACTTATAGCCATGAAACCAATAAAAGATTGTAAAAGATAAAATCCATCGGACGAATCGCCGAAGAAAACAAAAATGGAATTAAATATGAAGTGTAGCCCATACCCATGTGTATCACCCATAACCCTTCCTTAAACATTTGGAAAAATCTGAATCACTTATTGAGTACTCATAGTACAATCACGTGATTCGTTTCAAATGATTTTGTCTATTTTATCTTGTCTAGCATTTGGTTCATTAAACTTTGTACCCATCATTTTATAGAATTAATTCTAGTATGCCTATTCAAGCATTAATGTCACATGACTCTAATACATAAGTAACCATACATTACATATCACATGACTCTAGAAAATAGTACTTTATTTCCTAAATAATCACACAACAAACCATAAAAATGATCCGTAACTTTTTGCCCCATCATATATTCCCTAAATAACCATTAGCAAACCACAAAAATGGACCACAAAAACGGAAAATAGGTAAAGAACAAATACTAAAAATAATAACAATAATTATCTCATGTACCTATTTTTGTGAAAAGATAAAGTACTTAATTTAAAGATTTTCAACTAAACCACACATAGATGAGTTAAATTATGAAGTAACATAAGATGATAAACAAAAAATATCCAATGAAATCCACATTCCACAAGATTGCAAGGTTTTTTAATGTGGTATATTCTGGGGTTTTTTATGATAGTCCATGAGCATTAGACTACACAACTTGCCTATTATATTTTTCATTGGTCTTCGGAAAAATATTTTTTTCCATACAAAATAATTTGGTCCCAACCGAATAAGAAAAATGAAGAAATATCTTTCCTTCATTATTAGATAGGGATGTCAAACGGGCCGAGCGGCTCGTCAACTCGGGACGAGCCCGAGCCGAGCCTGCTCGACTCGTCGAAGCCCACGAGCGGCTCGTGGGCCTTGTGCACACGAACCATTTTGACGAGCCAAGCTCGTGGGCTCATCTAAAAAATTGAATTTTTTTAAAAAAAGGTGCAAAAAATATGCAAAAAAATAATAATAAAATAAAAAAAAAAAAACACGAGCTTCCGAGTTGCTCGTGGGCTCAGCTCGGCCCACGAGCTCGTGGGCCGAGCCGAGTTCGCCCTCGAGCAACGAGCGTGGGCCGAGCCGAGTTCGCCCCCTAGCAACGAGCCAAACTCGAGCTCGGCTCGTTTTTCACGAGCCACGAGCTGAGCCGGCTCGGCCCATTGCCATCACTATTATTGGACACAAAAACAAATAAAAACAATCAAGAAATTTGTTTTTAGACACAATAAATACAAATGAAATTTATTGAAAAGTGAAAAAAAGAAACCACAAATCTAGAGGCAATGACACCAAAGATTAAGCATCTTGACAATATCACACTTCAATTATAGCTGTTATCTTAAATTGTAAATTATGTGCAATATTAGATTTGAAAATTTTCTTTTTCATTCTTCAAAAAAAAAAAGGTTGAACCCCAACCCTAAGGGCCCCCACCGACCCTGTCCTGGGCCATCGTGGAGGAGGTAAATCGCAGGATGTGCCTCCCAGGAGCCAGGGTGGAGAGCACATGGATAGGCCAAGGCTGTTAACCCATATGGTAACTCCCGCTTGCAACAAAGCCAATTCCACCTTGCGGGGAATCGAACTCTGCACACTACCGCGCTGAGCCCTATCCGCCCTCCCCTTTGCCACTGGGAGATATGCCCTGGGGGCTTCTTTTTCATTCTTCTCTTTGCCCTTGTAGTTGAGTACATTGTGAAATTTTTGCACCCATTTTGGCTGTATTATTGGAGCTAAGACAGCAAATTTATTGGAACTTTAGAGGAGAGGTTAAGATGCATGTTTTCAAGGATTATTCAGTAACAGTAAAGCGAAAATTTGACAAAATCAAGTTACATGTTCATAATTTATATTAACATATAAATACATTGTTTTATAGTCAATTTATAGAGCCAAATGCCTACCTCAAGGTGAGATTAGTGTAAGTATAAGCAATCAGAACTTGATCATTAGTCACAACTTCCAAGGTTAATTTAAAAAATAGCTCACAAAAAAAAAAATTACAAAAATTTAGTTGCATCGTATATTTCCATGCTTTATCATATTATTTTATGAATTGACTGCTACTGACGTTTTGGAATTATAACGGGAAATCGTATAAAAAAAATAGAATCGAAAACTAGCTCGTGAATTAGAAAGGTCATCAAGATGTCTGTTTTATTGTGCTACATTTAAATATGAGTTCGACAAAATGTTATGGCCTACGGCTACTAAATTCCAAAACCATAATAGCCCACTTTAGTGTACAATCATATCACAAATATGTTATCGGTGCAAAATCTAAAACCCATTGCGATATGATCTAGTCTATACACTTCAATACAACTTATGAGTTCAAAATGGCAAACATGATAGGTATATCGACCCCCAAACCATATAACACCATGGCATGTTCCATGAAAATAAACTTATGCAATACAACACGTAAAAACGTGTTCAGAGTAAATCCACTGCGAAGTGTAATTTCTAATCAAATTTTTTGTTTCAAAAGTTGCAAAAGTGAAAATATTAAATAAAATTTAATTTCCAAAAGAATTCAAGGACAAATATGTCTGTTCTTTCTTTATTCGACAAGTTTTAGTCCTTTATGTAATATACAGAATTGTACCTTACTCTTTAAAAGATAATTAATAATAGTTCTTTTAGATTATTGGCATGGGGGGCTATACCTATTACAAGAAATTATAACAATTCCCTGGCTAGAAGGTGGAGTATTGCTAATTAGATTGCTTGTCTTGTCCTAATTATCAAATTTATCCCAAATCCATTTGTAAAAACACTATTTCATTGTCATGAAAATTCATTAGATAAGTGAGCTCCGAGGCTAACCAAAAGCTTCACACTTTCAATATGACCCTTATAAGCAGCTCTATGCAAAATTATTATTATTTTTTTAAAAATGTTGATTGAAAATGAGTTTGTGAAAAAAAAAAAAATATATATATATATATATATATTCCTATCCTTACTATCTTAAAAGAGGAAATCCTATCTGCACTATTCATTCAGGAAGCATTCTCTTTTCCCACCTTACCCTTTATTTAACTATCCATCTAGGAGGCCATGTATGGAGGGAGGGAGAGAGAGAGGAAAAAGAAAAAAAAAAAAAAAAAAAAGAGAGAGAGAGAGAACAATATGGATATTTCACTCATGTTTCAAACTTTGGGTCCGGTTATACTATTGGTTAGGCCCAATATTTTCTTCATTAGTTTCTCAAATACTCTTCCTCTCTCTTTTTTACTGTACGTTAGATATTTTTTTCAAGAGGCTTCTAAAATGTAGTGCCGTACCCAATGCCTTCCAAATTAACCCTAATTTTCTGTGTCAAAAAGAGACAAGTACAACACATTTTCTTCACCCCTCTACGATTTACAATGGCTTTCTTTAATACGAGTGAAGGTGCTCATTTTTTGCTCGTTGTTTAGAGCTTGCACTGCACTCGGAGATAATAGAGAAGATAAAGAGTTGCCTACTTTCTGGGACATTTTCAGTAGAAATTCACAAGTGCTATAATAAAACTTTAAGCTTTTCAACTGTTCTTCATTTTAACGAACTCATCAGCCAATGAAAAATTAAGCACAGAAATGGAGTCGACCTTGAAGGTTACTTTCCACTCTTAAATTTCTACATTTTTAATTTCTCTACTTTTTTTTTTTTCTCTAAGGTTTTTAACTATTTTATTATTTTTAGTACAGAAATGTTTTGAGTTTTCTCCTTCCTCTGGCGATGATCCCTCTGATGATGATGCCAAATAGGAAACGTGTCACATGAGGAGCTCAAACGGGTTTGACAAAAACTCACACAATTTTTTTTTTTTGTGCTTTTAAAATTTTGGATAAACATGTTAGGGATTAAACTTCAAGTTTTAGAAAAGCTTTCTCAAGTAAAAATTAGATATACAACAACGCTGTGGCCCATAATTTTCTTTTTTAGTTTGATTTTTGGAAGCCATTTTTAGTTTTTTATATGGAGTTCAATTCAGGTATGTTGATTTGTTATGGTGTTCTGAATCTTGATTGAGTGAACTGGATTTTCTATTTTCTCGATTTTCTTTAAGTCATTTGATTGGTGTCGATTAATTTGTGAGCTAGATTCTTTATAGGATTTTACTCCTTGCACAGGGCCCTGTGCACAGGGCCTGAGAACTGGATTTTCTATTTTCTCGATTTTCTTTAAGTCATTTGATTGGTGTCGATTAATTTGTGTGCTAGATTCTTTATAGGATTCTTTATTGGTTTGATTTTCAATTATTGGGATTTTTCGGGTTTTGGGTTTTAGCTCCCGAAAATGAAAATGAAGGGAGTAGTATTTTTTAGAAAAATGAGTAGTTGAAAAAAGGGAAAATTTTTCGATTTATGTGTAATATTATATTGTGGAAGATTACGTGGTTGAAAATAGGAGAGAAAAATGGAATTTAATGTAATTGAATTTAATGGGAATCAAATAGTTCCATGACCATCTCTTTCAATTAACTTTTACGGGCTTCTTTATATTTTTATTATGCATAATTTTTTCTTTTGAAATTGATTTTTTCTGTTTTCAAATTTATTTGTTCTTTTTCTAAATTTAGATTGTTATTCATGAATTTTTGTGGCATTCCCTTACAATTCAAGGTTTCCCAATTTCAAAAACTATGATGTGACTTGAACGACTATTACTTTTATTGCTTATGAATTGTGCTTAATCTCATTCTATTATCATCATAAATTTATTCCTTTTTTATTGTTTTGTGATTTTCCATGAACATTCCACTTTTTCTAAGTATGCTAAATTCATCATGATTTGTTCATGTTAAATTTATGGATCTTGTTGTATCTGTTTCTTATGTCTTTTGGCAGAGAAAACGTGGGAATATAGTTTTGATGATGAAATAGAATTGAGTTACTATTACAATATTATTAAACTATTGCTTTAAGAACTGTCTTTTAACAATGAGAGGGAATTTTGGCCTTCTCCTATTCAAAAACTAATATTTTATCATCCATAAAGTTATACGAGGATTCGTTGTCTTTTCGGCTCTTTCGAATGCAAGGATATGATATAAATCCAAGTAGAATTTCGAAATCGTTACTTTATTCACACATTTTATTGCTTGTACATAGTGTACTGACTTAAATTTTGTATATGTTTAGGGAACATTAATTGGTTTCTGAAGCATGCAAAAATTCTGAAGCATATGAGAAGAAAACTATGGTCAATTGAGGCTCGTGTTAGAAGTTGTACAATTTTGTTTCTTGCCATCACTCATTCTTACTGCGATGGTTAAATATTTTACTTCCAGTTTCTGCTTGAAATAATTAGGCGCTACTCATCAAGCAATTGTAGTTACTGTGAATGAAGCACGTTGTTTGTACATTTGGGTTTCAAATAGAAAATTATTTTTTCTTTCTAAATTCTAGGTTGAATTTTCGAAATCAAACAACTCATAGATGCATATGTGAATAAGTATGTTTTGCGACCTTCACATGCAGCTTATTTGAGAAGTGCATTTTTTGTGCACTTATTTAATGCACAAACATGATTAAATCACGAGATAAATATTTAAATTGTGGCTTAAATTTGTTTAATTGTTGGATTGTAGGGTATAATGAAGGATATGGTGGAATTCACGAGAAAAAGAAGCAAAGAGGACCAAAACAAAACAAAATAAAAGTTCAGAGAACAACATACAAATATCCAAAAGATGAACCAATGAAGCAATAAAAGATTCGATCGAGCCAAGTACCAATTGGAGGTTAACATTAATAGATGGAATGAAAAGAAGGAAGAAATGAGGCCAAGAATGTGGAAAAAAAAGTTTAAGGACCAAAATCAACGTTCGGAAAAGGGGAACCTTTGCGGTTGCATAGGTTATACCTATGTGATCGCATAGGAACCTCTCGAACACTAAAGGGCCAATTTTTGTTAGCCTATGCGTCCGTATAAGTTAAGCCTATGCAGTCGCATAGGCATAAATCAGGGACCAAACCTGCAGTTTCCTATTTTCGATATAATTATTTTGGAATTCGATTGTGACGCGATATAAAAACCTAGAGCCGTCATATTTCAGGGCAAAACGTATTGGGAGGCAAGAAAACACATCTTGGAGAGGATTTTGAGCCAAGGTAACAAGGATTTACACGAAAATCTTCAAGATTTCAAGCAAGTTCATAACTCGGTGATGCTTTTTCTTCAATTTATCATGTATTCAGTAATTTTCTCCATGATAGGCTAGGTTTTCATGCACTCGGAGATTGATGTACCATATGATGTGATTTCTTTAATTTCTAGTTTTCAATTTGACAATAAACGCGTATTGAATGTTTGAATGATTTATATACAATAATTTTCATCTATAATTATGTGATGTTTTGTTGTTTATTTCATCTGTTCGAGAGAAGAGAAATAAATTAGACACGGTATAAATTGTCGTAGGGACCGATAGGGATTAAAGATACACCCATATGCTTTTCGTGAATCTTTAGATGCTCATCAAACCATATGCATTCTTATATATGCATTTTCATGGAGATATAGGCCGGTGGTGTATAAGGATATGTTCAATACATCTCTCGAGAGAGTGTTAAATAGATTTAGGAGCACTGATTCGTCAGTAATTCAATCATGTTGTCATTTTGTGAAATTAGGGTTAAGATTGATCATTATATGAGAATTCGTGATCCTAGTGTTTTTAATTTTCATTGAATACAATCAATTTGCGTTCTAAACATTTAATTTGCATTTTAATTCATTAAAATATTGTTTTGCACATTGAGTTCATTCCAATCATCAAGTTTGAATAATTAAGGTTTTTAGAAATCAGGGTTTTACTAAATTAGGGTTTTTTCTAAGAATAAATTTTTGTTTTGAAGAATTTGTTTCGGTTAAGGCCAAGATAGTTAGAATTAAACTACTCAATCTCTGTGGGACGATATTTGAAACTTGACATTCTAATTTATTACTTGTTAACGAACTGTACTCTTGCGGTAATATTAAGTCGAAAGAAATATTTCGTCAACAAGTTTTTGGCGTCGTTTCCGGGAATTAAGTATTCGTTTAATTTTATTTATATTGGTACTAATTTGAACATTCAACTTTGCATTTTCGGTTATTTTGTTGAGTTTTATTTAATTTTATTCAATTTCATTTTTGATTTGCATGTTAAGGTCAGCTGAAGGAGAATTGATCCCAACTGATCCAGAAATCGAACGAACTCTACATCGAAGACAGTGAGAAAACAGAAAGGCACAACAACAAATGACTAACGTGCAGAATAATCCAATTTTTAGGCCAATGAAGAAGGGGCAGCGGATGAAGGAAATATGCTCGTGGGAGATTTCATGACCCCTCAGATAACTCAAAGCAGTCAAGCATTGTATATCCACCAATTGTATGAATTTCCAACTGAATACTAATGTGATACAATTATTTCAAAGCGGCCCTCAATTCTATGGAAGGACTGAAGAGAATCCACATACGCATATTTCTCGTTTTCTGGAAATGTACCAACACTTTCTATATCGAGGAATCCCAGAGGATGCAATAAGATTATGGTTGTTCCCACATGCATTGCGCGACAAGACAACTGAATGGCTAGATTCGCAACCAATCGCAAGCATCACCACATGGAATGATCTAGTCCAGAAATTCTGCACTAAGTTCTTCCCACCTGCTAAGATTGCAAAGCTCAAGCACGACATCTCTGTTTTCCGCCAAGGTGACTTAGAGAATTTTGATGAAGTCTGGACTAGGTTCAAGAATATGCTACGAAAGTGTTCACACCATGGAATTAACAAGGGACTTCAGGTCCAATACTTCTATGCGGGATTACTCCCAGCCTTCAAAAGCATGGTTGATTCATCTTCTAATGGATTGTTGTCCACAAAGACAATTGATAATGCACTGAAACTTTTCAAGACTATGGCCACCACTTCAGCTATGTGGACATCGAAACGAGTAGTTTAGAAGAAGACACAATGGGTTTATGAAGTGGATGATTATTCCGCCTTGTTAGCAAAAATTAATTCATTATTTCACAAGGTAGAGAACATGACACAATCAGTTACAGTAGCACAGTTGAAGAAGGCCAGTTGTGAAGAATGTGGAATTGAACATGTAGCAGCAGAATGTCCAATCTTGGTACAAGGAGTAGAGCAGATAGATTTTGCTCAATAGGGATAGCGACAGCAAAATAACACATATGGGGAACATATAATTCAAGTTGGAAAAGCACCCAATTTTCTTTTGGAGCAATAAAAACTAGAATAAACCACAGGGTCAAAATCAGCAGCCAGAGAAAAAGCCTCAATTGGAAGAGATGTTTGGTAAATTCATGGAGTAGACGAATCAATATATGGAAGCTAACAACCAATTCATGAGGAAAATCGAAGCCACTCTTCAAGATCAGAATGCAACACTAAAAAAATTAAAGACTCAAATGGGACAGAGGGCAGTTGCTTTGACTAACGTTGCCTATTACTTTTTTCATTGGTTTCGAGAAAAAATGCCCACTCCTGACCGTTCATACAAATATTTACCTTATATATACCTTTTTAGCTTCTCTTACACCTTTCATAGTCTACATCTTAAGACAAAAAATGAAGGTGATTTTCGTTCCACTGTCGATGAGGAAGAATGAAGACGAAGAATTGGAATCCATTGTGGTGACCGACTATGTAGAGGAGGATCTAAAGCTCGCGATCAAGGACCACAAGGCCAGATTTTTACTTCTTTTTTGCCAATGCTTTTGTGGATATCATGTAGAGAATACAAAGACTGTGTTCTCTTCATCAGAACTGACTAATCAGTCGACGAAAAATTAAACACTGAAATGGAGTCGACCCTAAAGGTTCCTTTTCAACTCTAAAATTTCTACTTTTTTAATTTTTGTCCGTTTGTTTTTCTTTAAGACTTTTAACGATTCGATTATTTTTCAGTACAGGAATGTTAGATTTTCGAAATTTGGCCCCTACCAAAAAGAAATTGAGAAAATTTTAGATGGTAAAGATTGCTTAGGTGATTACATCCATTGGCAATGGTAAGTTGTTTATTAGCACTTTTCAAACATGGATCTCTCTAACTACCCTCTGTTTATTAAGTCTTATTTCGTGCAAGTGGGATTAATAATTTGGACTATATCATTATTGCATGGTTAGGATATCATAATATTCTTGGATATTCATAAAGTCTATACCCGCTATTTTTTTATTTTTTTATTTATCTGTTTTGAAAATGTTAAATTTACAAAAGTTAACTATTTTATATTTCACATAAAAAATGAAAAACATAAATTAGTAAATTTTACTTGTTAATATTAAAAATACAACTCATTACAAGATAATATAGGCATTTTAAAGAAATATTCATATGACATATTATGACAAGCCATGCCCGAGCAATGTAGAGGTAGCCTAATAACAGGAGTTGATCACTTAAAGTTGTGAAAGCAATAAATATTGTGAAAGACAAACTACACAATATGAATCACCTAAGAAAGTACTAAGGCCATGTTTGAGTTACATTTTTTTTAAAAAAAAAAAATACATTTTTAAACAGTGATTTGACATCATTTCAACCATACATTCTTCAATAAAATATTATTACATGCAAATTCAAATATTTTCTTTATTTTTTAACCATACATTTTTTATCAATACACTATTTAAAAATGCATTCTTAGAAATATAATGTGGCTCAAACAATGGCTAAAACAACAACTAGATTAAGTATGAAGTGTAGCCCAAACCCATGTGTAGCACCCATAACACTTCTTGAAAATATTTGCAAAAATTCAAATCACTTATCAAGTACTCATAGCACACCCACATGATTTGTTTCAATTGGTTTTGTCTATTTTATCTAGTCTAGAATTAGGTGCCTTAAACTTTGTACCCATCATTTCATAGAATTAATTCTAGAGTACCTATTAAAGCATTAATGGCACATGACTCATAGTACTTTATTACATAAGTAACCATATATCACATGTTACATGACTCTAGAGAATAGTGCTTTATTTTCTAAATAATCACACGACAAACCGTAAAAATGACCCATAACTTTGTGTCCCGTCATATGTTCCCTAACTAACCTTATTTTTGCAAAAAGATAAAATAATTAATTTGAAGATTTTTAACTAAACATCATATAGATGAGTGAAATTATGAATTAGCTTAAGATGACAAAACTCAAGTGATATTTTTTAGTCACTCGTCAATCTCAACAATCTATTAAGCATTTTCGAATTTCATTATTTGAAAACTCCATGTTTTTAATGCTTAAGTAAACAAAAAAAATATCTGTTGAAATCCACGTCCCACAAGATTGCAATGTTTTTTAATGTGGTGTATTCTTTTGCCTTTTTATGATAGTCTATGCGGATTAGACTAACGTTGCCTATTACTTTTTTCATTGGTCTTCGGAAAAACAATGAAGAAATATGTTTGCTTCATTATTAGACCTAAAAACGAGTGAAAACAATCTAGAAATTTGTTTTCTTGACTATTTGACACGATAAATAAATATGAAATTTATTTCAAAAAAGAAAAAAAAAAGAGAGAGAGAAAACCACAAATCTAGAGGCAATGACACCAAAGATTTAAGCATCTTGACATCACACTTCAATCATAACTATTATCTTAAATTTTAAATCACGTGCAGCATTAAATTCGTGCAATTCGAAAATTTTATTTTCATTGTGTTTCATTATTCTCTTTGCCATCTAGTTGAGTACATCTTGAAATTTTTGCACCCATTTTGGGTGTACTAGTGCAGCTAAAGAAGAAAATTTATTGGAACTTTAAAGGTGAAGTCAGGGTGCTCTTTTCACTATTACTACTTTTCTTGAAAAGAGAGAATCTCAATTACTATTCATCTATGATTTCTCCTCACATGTTGCCTGTGTGGACAAAAACAGCAAGTCATGATTATTGACTGATAACATCTCATTTTTTATTACTCCCAACACTCAATTAATATTGTTTAGGCCTCCACCGTTCAATCCCATGCCACCCATTTCACACTTCAAATCCTGTTAGGTATCCAACTCTTCACCGTTCATACAAATATCTGCCTTATATATACCTTTTTAGCTTCTCTTACACCTTTCGAAGTCTATATCTTAAGGAAAAAAATGAAGGTGATTTTCGTTCCACTGTCGATGAGGAAGAATGAAGACGAAGAATTGGGATCCACTGTGGTCACCGACGATGTAGAGGAGGATCTAAAGCTCGCGATCAAGGACCACAAGGCATGGTTTCTACTTCTTTTTTGCCTATGCTTTCGTGGATATCATGTAGAGAATACAAAGAATGTGTTCTCTTCATTAGAACTAACTAATCAGTCGACGAAAAATTAAAAACTGAAATGGAGTCGACCCTTAAGGTTCGTTTTCAACTCTCAAATTTCTACTTTTTTAATTTCTATCCGTTTGTTTTTCTTTAAGACTTTTAATGATTTGATTATTTTTCAGTACAGGAATGTTATATTTTTGAAATTTTTTGCCCCTAAAAAAAAGAAATTGAGAAAATTTTAGATGGTAAAGATTGCTTAGGTGATTACAGCCACTGGCAGTGGTATGTTGTTGTTGTAAGCTTCAATTTGTTACTGTGTTTTGCATTATAATCTTAATACAATTGTTTGTTTGAAGAAATATACTTCTAATTAACCATTTTCCTTTAGACGAAGGCAGTTACGGTCAAGGACAAGATCTAGCTACCTTCTATTTGGCCGCGAAAAGCCTATGCACAAGGTCCTAGGCAGAGGGAAATGTACGGATGTATATCTCTCTATTGATTAATTTTACACATCTATTAGATATTTATGCAGGATCTTGGTGTTTTGATTGGCAAATGACTAATTTTTTTATGTGTGTTTATGTTACTGGTGCAATTGTAGTTGTGTGAGATTTTGACTAAAGATCTATTTAAGGTTGATCCAACTTAATTGCTACTGTTTAGTTGCCATGTGAAAATAGAATCGCTGTTCTGGAATCGTTTATAGCTTTTTACTACTGATAATTTATTCATTTTACCCTTTTTATTTTGAATTCTTACCATACTTCTGACACTTGAACCTTTAACATTCACAAAAATGTAGTAAGGGGTACAAATAAACAAGGGAATATATTCAAATGCGAAATTATGAATTACACTCTAATTCTTGCATTTTTCGAGGAATCAAGTAGAGACATCAACAATTCTAGATACCTGTCTAATTTAAAATCAGAGTTATGAGTTTATTCTCCTTTCCATGGATACTTGTACATCTTTCCACTTGAATTATCTTACTGATTTTTGGCAGCTGCTGATGTTTTCCTGTGGAGGGAAAAGAAAATTTATGCTAGCATGCTTATTCTTCGTTACATCTCTATTGTCAAGTAGGCTGTGGATTAATTAGGTTCTTGGAAGTGGAACTATGATAATTTAAAGGGAAAATTTAGAAAAGTATCTTCTTCAGAAATTGTGAATAATGTTGCAATAATTTCATTAATCAATTGTGGGCATATACATCAATTAGAGTAAATCAAAGAATGATGAAATCATAGTAGTCCATTGATGTGAGCACATGATCTCTTATGATCACTTTCCCTCGTATAATAGAAATTTCTACAATTGTGGGGATACACTTCTGTTGGATTGAACTTTTGTATTTTTCATTTTTTAAGTCTGATATTTATATTCTATTTTTGCTTTAGCAGTTGTATTCGATCTAAGTTTGAAGTTTAATTCTATTCACTTCTCACTTCTAATGTAGGTCCTGTAGCAGAATATGCATTCCATTGACAAGCAAGGATTATGGGACCTTCAACAGTCCTTATTCTGGAGGTGTATTTTTTGGTTTCCATTCATTTTCCCCTCGATTACCCTTTTATATGCTTGTATCCTCTACATTAGTTGTATAGTAACTTCCCATCTTTGAGTCATTTGCTCACTTGTATTTAGATCGAACTCTGATAGTGAAAAGCAGATAACTGTGCAGGAAGATTTCTTTCTCTTACTAGGTGTCGAAACCCTTCATACCTTATCAGTTTCTAAGCTAAACGATATAAACATATTATAATATGTAATGATTTACCCTATCCCCAAGTGCAATTTTGCAGAATAAGTTTACGAGTTCATTCTCTTCTTTTTCTGGTTCTTTTTCCTGCTACGTTTTGCAAAATGAATTCCTGAAATTTCAACTTCTTCTCCCCTGGAAGTTCTTTCAATAGGTAGATGTTGAGCACATAAACTATATATTTGTGTTCATTGTTGAAACTCTATGAATATCATTGGTAATTACTCAAAACAATACTACAAAATTTTTTATTTAATATCTTGTTGAAAAGAGTTTGTTTTCCCCTATCCTTGGAGAGTTTGTGGTTCTTCCAAATAGTTATTGTTTCCATGGAGATTATGTTGATGAACTCAGTGACCCAAATAGCTGATTTATTCTTTGTTTCTGGTTGCTTTTACAACAAAATGTTTTCCACCCAACATCAATAGCAATGGAAGCATTTGCCTTGATATTCTTAATGGTACAATCATATTACATGTGCATCATTCTCTACATCTTGGTTTGTATTCTTCCTCATGGAACCATCTTCCTTTGATTTTCCAGCAATCTTTCACATCACTGCCCATAGTGTGCTACATAGCGGGAATGTCATCCATGGTGCATGGGAAAATGTACATCTAGCATTATTGATCTAAGGTAATTAATTTTTTTTCGTTATAATAATGAGATGACATCATTTAATGAATTGTGGCTATACACGTTCAAACTTGGACTAAATTAATTTTAATGTATGGGTTTCCACACTCGATATATCATACATTATTGTCTGTGTTTGTGTTCCCATTTATGACTAGTTTCAGAGTCTTATGCATTGGCTTCATCATTTAGCTATATAACAGATTACAATGTATGCTCGGGATTCATTTAGTTCTTGTTTGGACAATACACTAACTTGGTTCGGAAGACAGGAAAAATAAATCAGGGATTTGGCTTGGGTTTTAGGTGATTTTAAAATTGGTAATCAAAGTAAACTTATTTTATTACTTAGTTATGAGAAAAATTGTCGGGTTGAAGTCACCAAAGTAAACAACCGATCCAATATGATGATCATAATTACAACAAATAAAAAATAATAATAATAATAATAAATCTTTTAATATGTTGAGGAATATCCCTATCAATAATTATCTAGGAAATGGCGACATTCCATATATAGAAATAAACTCCTGAGTATGATCTTCTCTTACTTTTCTTTAAACCATTTTCCAAGTTGCATGCACATGTTGGATTGCCATTATCGTATACGATAGATCTTCACATTTCATATGCCAATATTATCGAGTTTAGATTCTCAAAATTTAAACTCTCTCTCCAGATATACTATTATTACCCTTTGACTGCTCCTTTGGACCTTACTAAGGTTTACAATAACATCCAATGGAATAGCACAAAGGCCCAACACGTTGACACAATAATTCATATGAGACGCGACTGGGTAAGTTCCTCATTTTAATTCCATTATGTCTTCTCATTTCTTCATGCACCTTAAATGCTTCATCTCTATTTTTCAAAGAGTAAAATCATATGTAAATTGACCACATTAAATTAAATTCATTTTCCTTACCTCATTGAATACTAATTTTACCTTCAAAATAACTCTGCCCGTGCACTGCACGGGCAACAAACTAGTTTATACATAAAATTCATGCATGTAACACAAACCAACCCTCCCCCCCTTCAAACGCATAATTTAATTCATTTTTAAATATGTAGTGATGTCTATTATTTAACAAGAGCACGTGCCCATTTATTTATATTATAAGATATAACATGAATCACCAAAATCATTTCAAAATAAATTTAGTACCTTCCAAGAGCGTAAATCAGAGGTGGGTGGAAAGAAATTTGTTATATATTTTCTTCGTGTGTTGAAATATTCTTGCAATTACAAGAAACACGGAAATCATTTTTAGTAAAGGAATGCCTAAGGTTTCTTTCTAATTTTAGGTCCTTTATTTAATGATAAGATTGCAGTAATTAATTAATTATCGAATTCATTGGAGTCAAAATTGTGCTAATTACCAAATTCATTACATTGAATATTGGGCTGATTCCATTCTTCTTTACTGTCCAAATACAAATTCAATCAAACGAAAAATATATAAATGTTAAGATCAAGCCAATGTTTAATTTATTTAATAACAAATTAAAACATCATAAGCTTATTATAACATATCATATTATGTGTTATATGTTCAATTGAATTGCATTATAATTAACTTTAATTGGCACGTCGATCATAAGGCGTCCAAGGTATACTCCATTACAAAACATGGTTATTCACAAAGACAATAAATTAACATTTCGCATCATACATATATGTAAATTGAAGAAAAGAAAGTGCGGCGTTACAAAAGGAATCTCATCTTTTGGATATTAAAATTTATTTTAATTTCACTATTTATTTAATACCAACTCTAATATTTTTTTTGTGTTCGTTTGACTTTATTTTACATGAAATTTGTTAATTTAAGGGATATCCTCTTTTACAATTATTCTTATAATTTGTTTCCATTGCAAAAAATAAAATAAAATAAAAAAGGTGGAAAACATAAAACCATCTACCCAAGGAAAAATGAATTCCCCAAAAATAAGGAATTGGTGCACGTGTGAGTCAAAGGTGGAAAACCAATTGTCTAGAAAATTTTTACTATCAAACAAGCCCAAAGTGAGAAATGAAATTTGTTTTCCATTTTCCATGGAAAATTTTGCGATATCAAACATGGCCAAAGTGCTTTTTTTTTTATTATTTTTTTATACTTATAAAAAGAAATTTCAATAATTAATTGTTTGGTAGAGATTTTGTTAATTGATTTTTTGACCGTTAGAGATAAAGTGGGTTCCACCTGTGAGAATAATTCAAAAATAACGGTTGAAATAGTGAAATAACGGTTAAAAAATTGATGTTAATTGAATTAAAATCCCTACCAAACATGCTAAAAATTATAAACATGACTTGAGTAATATCTAACACTTAATTCAGGCCTGTCAATCAATCATTACATATGCAACTACTATTACTATTGGCGATAGATGCTAAAATAGGTTTCCCGTTTCCTTAACAATTAAGTGACTTTTCATTTGATCAATTCAAGCAGTCATTTTCGAGAATTCATTTAAGGATGTTCACAATATAATTTTAGATTCTATTTTTCAATGAATAATGTTATTTACAGTCGTCCACTATTATAGTAGCCCTATGTGACATACATGTGGTGGTATCGAATCACTAACCACCACATGTACAGTACGTAGGACGACTACGACAGTGAACGATTGTAAATAACATTACTCTTTTTCAAATGATTGTACGATATAGCATGGAAATTTATTATGCAATTGATTGTTTAAAAATATGCATCCTAACTTTTTAAAGTTCCAAGAAATTTGCTTTCTTGGCTTCGATAATACAACGAGAATTGATTCAAGGGTGTATGCAATGTAGTTTTTGGTTCTATTTTTCAAAATGATGGTACGATCAAGCATGGCATTCACTGTGCAATTGATTGCTTGAAAATATGAGTTCCAAGAAATTTCCATTCTTAGTTTATTGGAGCACAATTCACTATGCCCTCAACTAGAAAGGCAAAAAGTAGATGAAACAAGATTCAAAAAAGGGGAAACGAGTTCATGATTCCATGAATTTAATGCTGCACGTAATTTAAAGAGTGTGATTGTGTCAAGTTGCAAGAAATTTGCTCTCTTGGCTTCAGAATTAATTCAAGTGTTTGCAAAATAATGGTACGATCAAGCATGGGCAAATACTGTGCAATTGATTGCTTGAAGAGTTCCAAGAAATTTTCTTTCTTAGCTTATTGGAGCACAATTCACTATGCACTCAACTTGAAAGGCCAAAAGTAATAAGATTAAAAATAATAATAATAAAAAGTAAAAATTCATGATTGCATGAATTTAATGCTGCACATAATTTAAGAGAGTGTGATTGTGTCAAGTTGCAAAAATCTTTCGTATCGTTGCCTCAGAATATGTGATTTTCTTCTTCTCTCATTTTAGTAAATTGTATCTTTTTTCTTTTTTGTGTCTAATAATTAAGAAAACATATTTATTGATTGTTTTTATTCATTTGGCGTAAGATTATTTTTGTTTGTGACAGTTGAAAACAATTGCGGAATTGATTGTTGAGTTGGACCAGTGTCTGAAAATGTAAAATTTGAGTTTTACCAACTTAAGCTAATTGATTATGTAACTTGTATGAATTAGGTTCGCGTGAAAACTCTTCAAACTATTACTTAATCTTTTTGCCAAAACATGTACATGAAACAATTAATTTTTACCCCATATTCATTTTATGGATCATATTTTTGTTTTCTTGTATGATTATTTAGGTAATGAAATAGTAGACTCTAATGCCACGAAACATATAATGTCTGAATAAGTACTCTGTAATTTATTCTATGAAATGATGGGACTCGAAGCTGCCAAATGCTAGACTAAATTAAATAGAAAAAATTCATTTGAAAATAAATCATGTGACTCTACTGTTAGTACACAAGTTATTAGGGTTTTATTGTAAATTTTAGGAATGGTATGGCAATACTGTAATATTTAAATCCTTTCCACATTATAGTTTACACTTTTTGTCCAATATTCTCCTTGATTTTTTATTT
>NW_019257206.1:0-1114 GCF_002742605.1 Olea europaea var. sylvestris
CATTTTCAAATCTTGAGACAAATGCGACAAGCTATTTCATTTGAACTATTTTTGAACTTTTATTGCTAGTCTTGTTTGGGGAGCGTGATTAATGTCTAAAAGTGTTTCAAAGATATATCATTTACAAGACATTTTACATACACTTTGTTTAAAAACACTAATGTTAGTCTCTAATTTCAATTCTCTTGCCGTAAATTCAATTTCCATAAATATATGGTTAAAAATGCAATTAATTGAAATACGTATTTACATACATGTCGGCATGAGTATATACATTTGAAAGAATATCTATTTGATGTATTTCACATGTATTTTCAATTTAGAACAAGTGGAGCAAGTGGAGGAAAATAATGTTGAAAAGTCAAAAATAGTGACTGTCTCAAGCAAGAAACAGTCGTCGGTAAAATGATCATAACTTGAGTTGTAGACATTGAACCGAGGTGATTCAAGTTGGGTTGGGAAGATAAGGCATGTTTCTACAATTTTCTGTATTACAAGAAGTCAAATTCGTATCACAAGGTAGCCAAAATTATTGTGAAAATTTCAGCTTGTTACCTGCCGGATACAGCTTTTCTACCTGTGAAGCAGTACTCATTGTTTTTATCATATCTGGAATTATATAGATCCAATGAACCTGATACTTGAACCAATGGAAAGCTAACTCAAGTGGAAATAATTTATCTGTTGATCATAAGTCCAAATTCACTGCAAATGTATCTGAAAATTGGCATCAAATTGCATATTCCAGCTGTCTTGAAGCTGGACAAAAATAAGTTGCATTGCCTACTTGCATTTTGGATATTCCTTTGCCTATAAAAGGGGACCTTGGCCACGATTTTGAGGGGATCCATTCCTCTCCATCATATTCTAGTTTCCTTCATTTTTTTTTGTAACATTTCATTATATATTTCTAAACCATTAGCTAGAGCTAGGAATGAAACTTAGGTGAATGCATAGTATTGTCTTTGATCTTTCATTTTGTTCTTCAATGTTCACCTTTTTACTTTGTTGAAGTATATGTTCTACAAATGGTTTTGATTTGTTAAAGATTTCGATTTATTGTTGACAATTTTAGCACAATAAATGCTTAGATAATCTCTACATTCCAACAACT
>NW_019257207.1:0-1114 GCF_002742605.1 Olea europaea var. sylvestris
AAAAAAAAATTATCAACATATATTATGCTGATTAAAATTATATTATAACACAACAATAATGGCCCATATTCAACAACCTTTGTATATTTTCTTTTTAACAATAACAAGAATCTTCTTTAAAAACAATTACAAGCATTAAACATAATTGACTATATAGATTTGAATTATAAATGTTTTAAGAAATCAGAAGGTTTATAAAAGTACGTTTCAAACAAGTATTTTTGTTGGTTTAGGGTTTGGATATTCACTTGTACACCTTGTTCAATGCTTTTCTATATGTGCGTATAGTTTTATTCTTGTTATATTAGTCCTCGAATTTGAGTAATGACACTATAACATTTAGAATATCAAACATCTCTTTATATTTCTTTATTTAATTCAATGCACGTTTTTCTTATTATTCTTATAAACAGTAAAACAACCATGAAATTTAGAATACAAAGAAATTAAATTACAAATTGCTCGTATGTAGAATTATAAGAATAAATAACCTACAATTTATTAAAAGTGTGGATTGAGAAGAAACTTTTGAATAGAAATTATATCATTATATATTTACCTATATGTCAAATACACCGTCATTTAGTTTACAAAATGAAGATAAAAATAAAAATGAAATGAAAGGTTGCATTAATATGCTATATTTATTATTTACCCTTATTTAAAATTTGTTTTGATTGATAATTAATAATGCGTATACCTAAGTTTAGATAAAAATGAAATACCAAATGATTTAATTTATTTCCTCTAAATAAGATAATTAATAGTTATTATTGCTTTCGAAAATTAAGTCAATTAATTTTCACTAAACACAATTAATAATTATTTAATAAAAATATTATCAAATACAGTTAAAAGAAATTATATAAATATATATATTTTTTTCAAAAAACAATAGTATGTAATAATATTTTTTTATCATTATTGAACATATGTTCTAGTCTTGATTTACCTTCGTTGAAATAAGAAAAAATTGAAAATACTTGCAATGAGAATGAAAATCATATAACCACAAGTGAAAATTGAGGTCAACAATTTTTAAAGAAATCAAATAATCATAGAAATAAAATCACTTTCATTACCCTTAAAGAAATAGTTAATGATATATTTTTTT
>NW_019257208.1:0-1114 GCF_002742605.1 Olea europaea var. sylvestris
ACACATAATTCTTCATTACAAAGAGTTGTATGATAATAATCATGTGTGGAAGGATATGAGACTTTCAAACAACTATACTGATGTAAAGTGACAAAAGAATCTTCAATCAATCCTCATGTACTGAAGATGATTTACATGAGAAGTGTCTCAATTGAGTTCAATCATTAACTATGAACTAAGTATTGACTAAGCTCTACAATCTCTGTCATAGAGTTATTCATACTAATTATGAATTATGATATGAATAAGCTCGGATGCATACTCATTAAGTTGCTTAACACGCTTTGGACTGTTATACCCAATAACAAAGTTAGAAGTGGGCAAGTCATTGATTCCTCTAAAAATATTAAGAGGACGTCTAAAGGAGCTTTGTGAAAGCATCCAATATGGTTAAGACAGTCTAAGTGAAGGACAAACATCAAATCTAATGACCCTTGTTTTCATTGTAGAATGAAAAGGTCATTAGAAAATATAGCGTGGCTTACGTCTACTTCACGAATTTCTTAGGTATTTGATACCAGATGTAAATATCATATTTATACAAATATGGAGAAACTAAATAGAAGTAGACCGCTGCGAAAGGCAGAAGTTGACATACACGTTGGAGGTGAGCAAATGTTGTTGCATTGCCTGTATGAATATACTTCTTGCCATTGCCTTTTGGTTTAATATTGGAATTAAAGAAACGCCACTTTATACCAACTATAGCTGGAACATTAAAATGATATGTTCCGACATGAACTATTTTAATGTTAAGGACAATAGTTGTTCTTATTTATTTTGATAAAGATCCTAATGGTTATGGTAAATTACAAAATGACGTTTATATTCTTTAATACTAAGGATTCTATAATGGGTATAGAAATAATAAGGTATAAATGCGATAATCTAATTATTACCAAAATCTGGCATGACAGACTTTGTCATATAGATGAACTGCAATTCCAAAGTTACATAAAGATGTATACTCGGAATTAATTTTGACGAGTACAAATTATACATGTCTGTCACAATGACCAAATCTTCTTTTACTGGAAAAGAAGAAAGGTCAGCATAATTACTGGTCTAACGCATAATGATACAAATGGACTCATGTCAATAGATGTCAGGTAAT
>NW_019257209.1:0-1114 GCF_002742605.1 Olea europaea var. sylvestris
AATTAGCTAAAATTTGATAGGTTGATCGGAAACAAAAATCGCGTCGGGGGCAGTTTCGTCAGTTTTCTCGACTGTGTCGAAATTGTCTAAACTTTCACTGGTTGATCGGAAACAACAACCGCGCCGGTGGCAATTTCGTCATTTTTCGCGACTGTGTCGAAATGGGCTGAAATTTGACAGGTAGATTGGAAACAAAAATCGCGCCGGGTGAATTTCGTCATTTTTAGCAACCGTGTCGGAATTGGCTGAAATTTGGCAGTTTGTTCGAAAATAAAAATCGCGTTGGGGACAATTTCATCACTTTTCTCGACTGTGTCGGAATGGGCTAAAATTTGACTGGTTGATCGGAAACAAAAATCGCGCCCGGGGCAATTTCGTCATTTTTCGCGACGGTGTCGGAATGAGCTAAAATTTGACTGGTTGATCGGAAACAAAAATCGCGCTGGGTGCAATTTCATCATTTTTGGTGACTGTGTCGGAATGGGCTGAAATTTGGCAGGTTGATCGAAAATAAAAATCGCCCTGGGGGCAATTTCGTCATTTTTCGCGACGGTGTCGGAATGAGCTAAAATTTGACTGGTTGATCGGAAACAAAAATCGCGCTGGGTGCAATTTCATCATTTTTGGTGACTGTGTCGGAATGGGCTGAAATTTGGCAGGTTGATCGAAAATAAAAATCGCCCTGGGGGCAATTTCGTCATTTTTCGCGACGGTGTCGGAATGAGCTAAAATTTGACTGGTTGATCGGAAACAAAAATCGCGCTGGGTGCAATTTCATCATTTTTGGTGACTGTGTCGGAATGGGCTGAAATTTGGCAGGTTGATCGAAAATAAAAATCGCCCTGGGGGCAATTTCGTCATTTTTCTCGACTGTGTCGAAATGGACAAAAATTTGATTGGTTGATCGGAAACAAAAACTGCGCCGGGGGCAATTTCGTCATTTTTCGCGACTGTGCCGAAATTGGTTAAAATTTGACGGGTTGATCGGAAACAAAAAACCGCGCTGGGGGCAATTTCGTCAATTTTCGCGGCTGTTTCGGAATGGGCTAAAATTTGACAGGATGATCGGAAACAAAAACCGCGCCGTGGGCAATTTCGTCATTTTTCGCGGCTG
>NW_019257210.1:0-1114 GCF_002742605.1 Olea europaea var. sylvestris
CCCCGAAAATTGGAGTCGAGGCACATTCCCGGGATCACGGGATTTTAGCCAAATTCCTTCGTTTAGGCCTTCGAATAATTAATATTCGTGTTAATTATGTCCGGTTGAAGAAGTGTTGGACAAAAAATTAAAAACGCAAAACCGTACCATGGGCAATTTCGTCATTTGTCTCGACGGTGCTGGAATGGGCCTAAATTTGGTAGGTTGATTGGAAACCGCCCCAAAAATTGGAGTTAGGACACAGACCCGGGGTCGCGGGATTTCAGCCAAAGGCCTTCGTTTAGGCCTCCGAATAATTAATTTCCGTATTAATTATGTTAGGCTGAAGAAGTGATGGACAGAAAATTAACAAAGAAAAATCACACCAGGGGCAATTTGTCATTTGTCGCGACGGTGTCGGAATGGGCCGAAATTTTGCAGGTTGATTGGAAACGACCCCAAAAATTGGAATCGGGGCACAGACCCAGGATCACGGGATTTTAGCCAAATTCCTTCATTTTGGCCTTCGAATAATTAATTTTCCTATTAATTATGTCCGATTGAAGAAGTGTTGGACAGAAAATTAACAACGCAAAACCTCACCAGGGACAATTTCGTCATTTTTCTCGACGGTCTCGGAATGGGCTGAAATTTGGCAGGTTGATTGGAAAAGGGCCTAGAAATTGGAGTTAGGACACAGACCCGGGATCGCGGGATTTTAACAAAATTCCTTCGTTTAGGCCTCCAAATAATTAATTTTCGTATTAATTATGTCAAGCCGAAGAAGTGTTGGATAGAAAATTAACTAAGAAAACCCGCACCAGGGACAATTTTGTCATTTGTCGTGATTGTGTCAGAATGGGCCGAAATTAAGCAGGTTGATTGGAAACGGGCCGAAAAATTGGAGTCGGGGCACAGACCCGGGATCACGGGATTTTGGCCAAATTCCTTCATTTGGGCCTCCGAATAATTAATTTCCGTATTAATTATATAAGGTTGAAGAAGTGTTGGAAAGAAAATTAACAAAGAAAAGCCGAACGAGGGGCAATTTCGTCATTTGTCGCGACGGTGTCGGACCGGGCCGAAATTTGGCAGGTTTATTGGAAACGACCCCAGAAATTGGACTCGGGGCACA
>NW_019257211.1:0-1114 GCF_002742605.1 Olea europaea var. sylvestris
GATGTTGGGAGTGACGATGGTTTGTCACAGAACGATGTGCTTGATGTTGTGCTCTCGGTCGACGCTGCCTACGAGGGGGATTCTGAGGACGACGATGGGCTAGCGTACGTCCCAGAGAACGAGGTCATTATCATCTCGTCTGACGAGTCAGGTGAAGACAGCGGGGGAGCAAGTTCAGTTGTCGACGACGAGTGAAATGCCGGCCGTGGAGTGTAGTGAATAAATAGTGTACAGTCCACTCTTTTGTAGGAATGCAGTTGGTTAACACAGAACGAAAATGTCTGCATGAACATGTCCCTTCGTAGTAATCCGGGTAGTGTATTTTGTGTATAGTCCAGTCCAGTCGAACTGTCGAGAATTACAGATTTCTATCTGTCGGGATCGACAAATTAACCTACATCTATATTTTGCACCATGTTTGGTGGATGTTATGAAATACTATTTATTTAGAGCTAATTTCTCTCCGTGGAGGACGATGTTACAAATTATAATATATTTCATGGATATTGAACTTAAATGTTTTAAATGGGGTTCATGATGCGCGTAGTCCAACAAGAGAAAGACAACGTCCCAATTTACAATTCCATTTGCCTACTACCTTCAAGTATTTTGATTGACCGTGCACTTGGAGGGTTAGTTGTACGTGTTTAAAGACTTTGTTTCACGCATGTTACAGTTACGTTGTTTCCCTTTCACAAAATCTATAGTTCACCATGTACGTGAAACTGATCTTGACTGTTGTGCACACATTCGTCAACTGTCGGGAATCCAGAACACATCTGTCGGGATGTGCGTACGTGATGAACACGACAGTCGGGAAACAAATTCATATGTGCACAAAAGGATGCCGAACATCCAAAAACGGTAATTATCACACTACTTATAACATAACTTCATAAGGTGCAGGGCAGTACGGAACATTAAACAGACAACGTCGATTACACTAACAACGTTTAAGGAACTTGTGATACATTGGGGTTCGAACATGTGCTCCGATTATGACCAAGACAACCACAACGAGTGCATTTCCTGCTCGACCATGCAGACTCGTGTCTTAAACGCTTACGTCGGGTCGGTGGTCTACCTGGAGGGCGACGTACGAGTGGTGGCAAAA
>NW_019257212.1:0-1114 GCF_002742605.1 Olea europaea var. sylvestris
TTCTTCAACCTGACATAATTAATAAGGAAATTAATTATTCGGAAGCCCAAACGATGGAACTTGGCTAAAATCTCGTGATCCTCGGTCTGTGCCTAGAGTCCAATTTCGCGGGCCGTTTCCAATCAACCTGTCAAATTTCGGCCCATTTCGACACCGTTGCAACAAATGACAAAATTGCCCCGGTGCGGTTTTACTTTGTTAATTTTTTGTCCAACACTTCTTCAACCTGACATAATTAATAAGGAAATTAATTATTTGGAGGCTGAAACGAAGGAATTTAACTAAACTCCCGTGATCCCAGGTCTGTGTCCCGAGTCCAATTTCGTGGGCCATTTCCAATCAACCTACTAAATTTCGGCCCATTCCGACACCATCGTGACAAATGACAAAATTGCCCCTAGTGCAGTTTTGCTTTGTTAATTTTATGTCCAACACTTCTTCAACCTGACGTAATTAATAAGCAAATTAACTATTCGGAGGCCCAAACGAAGGAATTTGGCTAAAATCCCATGATCTCGGATTTGTGCCCCGAGTCTAATTTCACGAGCTGTTTCCAATCAACCTGCCAAATTTCGGCCCATTCTGATACCGTCGCGACAAATGACAAAATTTCCCTTGGTGCGATTTTTCTTTGTTAATTTTCTATCCAGCACTTCTTCAACCAGACATAATTAATGCGAAAATTAATTATTAGGAGGCCCAAACAAAGGAATTTGGCTAAAATCCCATGATCCCGGGTCTGTGCCCCGAGTCCAATTTCTCAGACCGTTTCCGATCAACCTACCAAATTTCGGCCAATTCCGACACTGTCGCGACAAAAGACAAAATTGCCCATGGTCTGATTTTGCTTTGTTCATTTTCTGTCCAACACTTCTTCAACTTGACATAATTAATAAGAAAATTAATTATTCAGAGGCCCAAACGAAGGAATTCGGCTAAAATTCTGTGATCCCGGGTCTCTGCTCCGAGTCCAATTTCTCAGACCGTTTCCGATCAACCTGCCAAATTTCGGCCAATTCCGACACTGTCGAGACAAAAGACAAAATTGCCCATGGTCTGATTTTGCTTTGTTCATTTTCTGTCCAACACTTCTTCAACTTGACATAATTAATAA
>NW_019257213.1:0-1114 GCF_002742605.1 Olea europaea var. sylvestris
TCAAACTTGCTGCCCCAACTAACCTTGATAGTGCGGAGGCCGTATATGTAATGTATAATTTCGTGTTGACATGCACTTTTACCAGCCATCAAATTTTATAAGAATTGTTTTACCAAATTGAAAATAAGTTTTTAAATGAAATACTCCTATTTAAGAGTATTTACATGTACCAAAGGTAGAAGCTGTTATGTTTAGTACGTGACCCTCGAAGCTTAAGTTAGGGGCATCACAGCGTGGTATCAGAGCAGTTATACTTTTCTGTAGACTTTTAAAAGAAAGTTACTATCCTTAATCATCGAGGAAGTTAGCAACTGACTTTCAACCAACGATCAAGGTAAAATTTATTTTTAAATTCATGAGTTTTCTTATGTAACGAACTGTTATATCAATGGCTGGATATGGGAATATTTTTAATCAAGTCATGATTGAGATTATGAAGTCATAAACACTTATATCTAGATATTTATGAGAACATTGTAGAGTAACATAATCAATGTTTGTCCTAGTTATGGCACGAATGGTAAGAATCCCCACAAGGACAGAAGCTTGTGGTTTTGCGAAGAAGCGGGACATATTATTGGCATTTTACTATAATTACCATATGCATCCGCTCCATAGTCTCGAACAACATTTGGACCTGCTAGACTGTATTATTGGGATGTTATGGGAGATACACCATAGCTTAAGGGATAAGGTGAAGATACAGAGGTTATATGAAACTGTTCCAGAACCCTGGGCCTCAGTCATAAATGAGATTGTGCTATGGTCTGATGATGACCTTTCGTATGAGGACCTTACATATTTGCTTCGAAAGAGCTGTGGGACTAGCCGTGATTTACAGCGAAACTTTAAGAAGACTATAATCTTATCCATGAATACCAGTTTACGAGCTACCAATTTTAAGCTAGTTAAGGGACCGTTGGCTAAGTGCTTTTCGAGAATTCTAGATGAAAGTTTTCCCGTACCATTACCAGATAGTTCGGAGCAAAGTACGTTAGAAGAAGACCAAGAAGGAGACCCAGAGGAAGACGCCGATGAGGACCCAGAAGAAATAGAAGATTATATATCATCTTACCTATCTATCTTTGTTTTTGGAATAGAATAGGATGTAATA
>NW_019257214.1:0-1114 GCF_002742605.1 Olea europaea var. sylvestris
CTCTTCATTAAACACTAATTCTCAAAAACTGACCTCTAACTTAGGATTTTCATATAGTTTTCTAATTTTCTTCTTGTAGGCTTCAAACAATTTATACAAAATTTAGCACACATTGAATCCTCATTTATCTCAATATCACCATTCAATTGCTCAATCATTCCCAAATCATCCTAAAATTAGTTCAAGGATTTATAATTTAGTAGTTGTTTTGAATTAAGACATAAGTTCTACAAACTTGAATCAAACTATTTCTTCGCGATCCAAAACATAAATCTTGTGCACAAAGCAATACCAAGTTTTATATGGACAAGAATATATCAATCTAACCTGCAACTTTTCACATTTCATAACTTTGCATGTAGTTCCAATAAATGCATCATAGTTGACAAGATTATCTAACACACAAGCACACAAATTAGACAATTAAACGATAATAACTTATTTTTTAATTTTATAAGTTTGTGTGTTTTGTTATTTTTTCTTTTTCACAGGAACAAGCAAGCAAAACGAACAAATAGCATAGTCAACATTTTCTCACCAATAAACTTATAACAAATATTGCTTTCAATTTCTAAAAATATAACAATCATTATGCAAAAATAAGAGCAAAGAAGGGAACTAAGAACTTTTCCGATATTAAGTTGAAGGTGTTGGCTAAATTTGCATGAAAGTGCTGGATTTAGATGGTCACGTTGCTCTGTCTTTTTCTTTATCCAGTTTAGATTTGTGTGCTTAGTTGTTATGTTCATACAAAATAAAGAAAGTTTAATCGTTATTAATATAAAATAATTCATAGTTAGCTCATCACAACCTATAGGAAAATATGGAGATGACAATACCCAATCTACTAAAAGCAATAAAATTTACTAAGCGTATATTCTATGGAAAAACAATTGAGTTACCTCCCAATAAATGCTTGTTCATAGTCATTAGTTTGAGTCCGTTATTTTGGCTATTCATGGTGGTATGTAAAGGGAGTTTTAAGCCCTGTATCAACAGCACTGATAGATTTTTTTACTTCATCTTTGGCCCTCCAAATTTTAATATTTTTCACACTGGTCATTAATTGCTCCAACCAATCCATCAACTCCTTTTTTTTTTTTTTTTTTTTTTA
>NW_019257215.1:0-1114 GCF_002742605.1 Olea europaea var. sylvestris
AAAAAACACCACGGACAAGTTTAGGAATAGAAATATTGTGTTGGGACTGACGGGTTTCAAACACCAAGTCTATGTACATGAGTGGTGTTATGATGAGGTTGGAACATGTGGTTCGTTTATGGCCAACTCTACCACACCAAGTGCATTTCATGATTTGTAGGGTACAATCGTATTTGAATCGCTTGTATAATGTGGGTAAAAACTATCCTCTTCACTTCCATTCATCATCCACATAAACAAACTTTTCTCTATGCGAATCTCAAATAATTACTCTTGCCTAAAAGTTAAGATTACAGTGGTAAGAATTCTGCATAATTAATATGTCGACATTTAATAATATGAAAGTGGCACATTCTCAAATACTTAAATCCATCGGTTGAAATGTCTATTTCAACAGTTTTCAAGTATAGAATTTGACAATTGTAATATCTATCTCGACAATTTTGAAATGTCGAGTTTGACAGTTGAAATGTCTAACCTTACGATTTCTACAGGTCAAATTAGACAGGTGAACTGTCAAAACTGACGGAAAGCATATATGTGTGTGATTGTAATCAATTATTTATAACATTAAGTGTGGCCATCAATATTGTACTACCAAATTCTTCTTCCCAAATAATTTGCACAATAAATCATTAAAGTGAGAATCTTTGAAAATAATTATTGAGTTTGATTGGAAGAAATTATTCAAAACATTAGTGGTAATAATCAACTCTCAATTACACATCTTCCCAAATAAATAACTCAATGCTTCATTAAATATAGAATTCTTCACAAAATTTTGTAGAGGATTGGTACCTTTATTCCAAAAGATTTACAAAATCAAATAAACCAGTGAATAACAATTTCGAAAATTTCGAATAAATATGACAACAATGTATTTAACATTTTAAAAGTAGTAAGTTATAAGACAAATATATAAACAAATTTTAATATGTTAACCTCTCAAATTTGATAATGAATCTAATAGTAATGTCTTCTTGATCAAGGAATGAAGAATATGTATAAGAAATTAGGGTTTTCTAGGACACCTCGGTAATATTGGATAAATGGAACTCAAAAATTGGACTTCTCAAGCTACGAGCAAACCATCAATTTAAATCAGATCATATTA
>NW_019257216.1:0-11674 GCF_002742605.1 Olea europaea var. sylvestris
CTCTTTTTCCTGTCATCACACGTTATTGTAAATCTCAAATCAGCAATTTTAGAATCTTCATATATATATGAATGTGATTCCTCATATGTTCTAAAAAATGACTCTACGCTGTTAGGGGAAAAAAATGGAAGTTAAAATCTAGATAGATATTGTTCAATCATGTGCGTACCAGACCAGACCAGGAGGTTTTGGTTATGTCAAAAACCCAGGTTAGGCCCGCCATTGCGAATAGCCTTGGCGTGCATAACCTGGGCTGGTCATCAATTGGACTAATTGAAAGAGTAGCTAAAAGGAATTTGAGGACAGCTCCTTCCCATATTCCTATTTACCATGCCCCTTGAGTTTGATACGCAAATGTTATTTCATGGTTAGAATTCTCAGTAATGCTTCTTGGATGGTGGGGATAGGCAAGTTTCTTCGCATCTCATGGAAGTGCTTAGGATTTCACTTCAACCCTTACTCAACCCCACCCCATTCCATTCCATCTCGGAAAGGGCCCTGTACATACAGGAGGCTGAGCTGACCCCTGTGATAGGTTGGAGGCTGACAATTGTCAGTTCCAACAGAAACGCTTGTGCTCTGAATTCAAGAACTTCATACCACATCTCTAATTTCCGTACACAGAGAGAGAGAGAGAGAGAGAGAGAGAGAGAGAGGTTATTACAGCAAAGGATGGCGAATTTCAGAAACCCAAGATCCCCAGTGACGTTGCCGGACACCTCTGAACTTCTTCTTTGGCGTCATCTTCTGGTGAACGGAGAGAGCAGCAAAACGTATAGAAATATACTTTGAGAAGAAGTAAATATGCGAAACAGTATCTTCGAAATCTTTTTACTTATAAAAAAAATCTCACGTATAATAAAGTATCTTTAAATTTAAAAAGTAAACTTTTTTATTTGATGCAACAATACTAACTATTTTAGCTCTTCATTTTTCTTTTTCCACAAAATTTATATTGATCATATGTTTGAGTCCTATTTTTTGAAAAAAATACATTTATAAACAATATTTTAACATCATTACAATCACATATTCTTTAATAAAATAATATTACACACAAATTAAAAAATTTTCCTTATTTTTTAACCACACATTTCCATCAATGCACTATTCAAACATTCATTCTGATAAAAAAAAAAAAATGGGACTCAAAGTTTTATACTCATCTTTCATTTAAAATATTTTCTATATGTTACTAATTCAACCAATTGAAATAAGACTTTAATAATTTAAAAAATAGAGCATTAAAAATTGTAACTTATTAAATACATTCATTATAAAGTAACAACAAATAGTGATTTTATCTCTTCGAATTTGTGAATTCAAACTCAATTTATATTTTAACAAGTCAAAAAGAGAGCTTCTCACGACTTTTTTTTCAATATCGACTCTTTAAAATAGCGAACATCTTGCATTTAGAAAATTTTTTAAAGATAGTCATAGAAATAGATTTTTAAAAATATAAATAATTACTAGAGTAATGATAATCAATACCACTAGTATTTAGTGATTATCGGTCTAGGTAGAGATTGCATGATATTAAATGATAGATTTACTTAATTACAATGTTACATGATTCATTTAGTTGAAACTATCAAGTGTAACAACGTAAAACTGATACTCTAACATTATTAGTGATAAAAATAGCATTACTCTTGAAATTAAACAGTATCATATTTGAGCTTCTCGTTAATCAAAGTCCTCATTGTAGGACCTCATTAACTCCATCCTCATTAACTCTATTGTTCGGCCTCATTAACTCCATAGTTTGGCTTGTTTGTAGTTGTTTACCGATGCTTGGGATGGCATATATGTACGTTTTTACGAGTTAAAGAAAAAAGAATTTTTTTTCTAGTAGTACAATACAATATGAAACATCAAGTAATTGGTGGACCGATTTTAATTAATTGATGGATAAGTTTCAGTTGGATCCTATGAATTAAGGAACACGTGTTTCACCAAACATGCAATCAATGTAATCATATTTATAACATGGAAACAAATAGGTCTTGATGGGTCAGAAATTAGTATTTCCGTTCCCACAATGGCAGTTTTTTAATCACAGACGGATATTTGTAACAAAAAGTAAAATAGTATAAATTTAGGACCATGTTAGTTGTACATTGGGAATGACACTCTGGTGTACCGACCCTCTCACAACAGAGAGGGCTCACGATTTTTTAATTCGTTGTGGCCCCCCTGTTGTGAGGGGTCGTTTAACCCCGATGTACAACTATCAAAATTCATAAATTTATAAATTAAATTAGACGTACATCCTTGGTTGACATTAAGGATGACATTCCCTTGGTGGAAGGATTCTTGGCAGTGATGGGATGGATGTGTTTAAAATCAATGGTGTAGATTGCCGTCAAACTTGCTCTCAATTACGGTTGAACAAATAAATCATCAAATCACAAAATCAAATTGAAATCGATTTTTGAAATCGTTGGTTTGGGTCCACATAGATCTGTAAAAGTTTTGGTTTTGAACTGTATATATATATATATCACAAAATCAAATTGAAATCGATTTTCGAAATCGTTGGTTTGGGTCTACATAGATCTGTAAAAGTTTTGGTTTTGAACTATTTATATATATATATACATACAATTGTGAATGCAAAACTCTCAAATTGGCTAAAGTGCTAAATGAATGCTGTTGAATTATATTAATCGATTATCTATTACAACTAAATAGACAGTCAAATCTAGATTTTAATTCAAATCCATACCTTTTTTTTTTCTGCTTACAAATTTCCCCCCAAATTTCATGTCAATTTATCTAATTTTTTGTAATTATTTTTTATATTTTATTAATAGTTGTGTTGTTTTGTTCTAATTGATGTCAAACTTCCTTAATTTTTAGCTAAACATTATTTTTTGTTTAATCTCAATTTCTTAGTTAGATAACTTAATTTATTATTATTATTTTTTTTAACTTAGTTGCCAGATTTCACAGCTAATTGTTAGAATGATTTGGTGGATTATTTAAATGGCCGTTATGAAGATTTGATCTATAAGCCTTTCAACATTATTTTGATGGTAATTGAATGTAAATAAGTACAAAATTGTCTCCTAAATTGTTAAAGATGTATTAGATATTCAAATATCCACAATTGTATTCGAGTCTGTATTCCCTATTAATTGTTAGATTCTTGATTATTTTTCAGTTCATTGAGTGCAAATATTTATTGAGGCGGTGTTTAGCACCAAAAATTGGTTGCATACTAATAAGGAATCTGTAGTGATTCGTCAATATTTAGATAAAGTAGAAGTATTGAATGATTTAGAGAAAATTGTAGAAGATAGTATCATAGTTGATTTTTCTATTCGTTTTGTTTTATTGGTTGCTATATATCTACTAATTATATATAATTAATCATTACATATTGCTATATTTTTATCTTTATGTAAAGAATGAATCATGTGTTACAGTTGAAGATGTTGCGCCAATTAGTATTGACTACGATGTTATTAAACTATTTCTATCATGTTACATTGTAATGACTAGAAGTCTCACATTTGTTTATAATATTTGTAATGATACGAATATTTATATTTTAACGAGAAATTCTAGACTAATATTTATAATTTAATTTGTTCGATATATGCTTCTTCTTCTTTATTTGTTAACCTGTGGTTTTAAATGGCCAAACCGAAAAATGTGATTTATTTTGGTTTGGTTTAGAAATTGAAGTAGTTTGATTTGGTTTTAAATAATTTAAAACCACATTAAGTGGTTTGATTTGAAATTTTGTTGCAAACCGCTCAAATCAAATCGTGTTGGCTCCTATTGTCAACCATATACATGTAGCATGATTGAAAATTTATTACCAAAACTATAATGATACCATTTATGTGTAAAACTTTTAGTCAGGCAACTGATGAGAAAAAAAACCTCAGGAATGGCATAAATCAAGAAACGAACAAATACAAAGTAATCATAACTCAACAATGGATTTTGATATATTATATTATTTACTCAATGCCCTTTTTGATTGTTAAACATTTTAACTCTTATTTCCCAAATACAAAGGGATTAAAGTCTACACAACTTTTGAATAATGGAAATAAATTACAATTTTACGTGTTTTGACAAAAATGTCTACAACACATATTTTTGTTTATACTCCAACAATCGTCATTCTTGTCATATCTATCAATTCACAGTATTTTGCAATATTAGAAAATCCTACTCGATGCATTTCCATCGTACAGATTTTCAAGTTTGCACCTTTCATTATCGCAAAATAATATTGTTTTCAAATTCATCATGTCACCTTTTGTAGAGTATTCAAGACTCTAACATATCTGAAGTTTACAAAGATATCAAACTTCGCCTTAACCTCCGAACATTTGAAATACCTATAATTAACCCCATTTTTTTCATCAAACATTTTTACTTTTATGGTACTTGTACCTTTAACTTCACATTCTCGTCAATAGCCACAATAACATAGATAGAATCACATGATCTCATGAATGAAACCACCCAATATGCACAAAACATAAAGTATGAAGATCTAGAATACAAACTTTCAAATTCAATTAAAGTTTCATTTTTTAAATTATGTAAAGATCAATATCATAATCATTGTTGTTGTCACCAACATTCACAGACTCTAAGCCCCCTTTGAGTATTGACTTCTCTTCATTTCAAGATACTTCATTAGTTCTTCAGAATTTTATCCAAGCCCTTCTTAATTTTGATTTTTTCAAAATCATTTTTCATCAAACTCGTTTTCAATCACATGTTCTCCCAATAAAATAATTTTGTAAGTGGATCCACAACTTTTCCCCTACCTTTTAACTATATATTATCCCAAAAATAACTTTTACAAAACCGTTTCTCAAAATATTAAAATCAAACAACGGGCTAAATATGCACATTTTGTGACAATAACACTACACATCTTTTCAAAAACATGGTTACTGACAATAATCCTTCCTATCGTAATTATGTCCTTGCAATTTACTTTTGTCACGTCCAGTCTCAGTTTTTGCAAAGAAAAATTGGTAACTTTGTGCATTGACTTCTTGATCTTGGTTGTTGTAAGGATTAACGATCAAAAATTTAAAAATTTAAAATCGTCATTAAAATGTTTATTTCATAATTAAATAAATTATATCAAAAATTCTATATGAAAATCTTTCTAGTTCCATCCATAAAATAAATAAAGCCTATGGAAAACATAATTAACTGAACCATGTCCCAAACATTAAATTGCAAATTTAACATTAAGATAAAACTGAAATAACGCTATAAAAATAAATAAATAAAATTTCATAGTCACGTTACTCATAATTTATTTATTTTGAACTCCATAATTTCTGGCATCACAACTTCACTGCATCGCCCGCCAACCAACAACCTGCTCTAATTTGTGAGGAGTAGGGAAAATGGTGAGTATATGGAAATACTCAATAGGATATAAAATTAATGGTGCGATCCCATATAAAAATTTTAAAACATGTATTGGAAAATCATACCGTCTCATATCTTTAAATCCGGTAAGAGTTCATATCATATTATATCATATCATTGTACCGGAATGATTATATCATTCATATCATAGCATATCACATCACATCATAACTTTAACTTTCATGAGTATAAAATTCGTCAACATGAAAAAAAATATTTAAACAGGATAGAAAAACACTGCACCTCAATATCTTACCTCGTAATAAATCAATTTTTTGGAAGACAAACTCCAAATTCACGTTCCAAACTTGATTTTTTGTATTTATTGCTGCTATAACCGTATATGGGTGTAAAGGTGAAAGAGAATATTGAATTTTAATAGGCCTAAAAGTCTTTCAAAGAAACATGTTTTTTTTTTCCATAAAGAGTCTCAATTCTATACAATCACTATTTCTTCCCTATCTAATCAACACATGGTAATCTATCACTATCATCTCCTAACAACCTAGGAAAATAAATTATTTTGAAATAAAACTACCTATCTATATTTTAAGATACACGTGTACTAACAACTCCCAACCAATTCAAAATAAAAATGAAACATTCCATACACGTGACACGTGGAGGGCACATTTTCATCAAAGGTTAAAATTAAATTGTAAAACTAGTTTTCATCTACCTTTTTCAAACTAAAATATCTTGAAACTTATTTATCTGAATCGACTTTTTCTTGGGCCTAATATACATAATTAATTACGAGATATCCAACGAGTACAATATCGATATATTTATCATTACTCTATTTATATTTAAATATTTGACCCAATTAAAATTGAACTTATTTTATTTATCATTTTAGTCCCCTAACTTTCCAAATTTAAAAATATAGTATGAAAGTAAATAAATTCTAGTCAATGCGAATTTTCGGGGCTTTACAATCTTCCCACCTTTAATATTTTCGTCCTCAAAAATTACCATGGGTAATTGAATAGTTTTGGATACTTGGTCTTAAACTCCCTCTCCTTTTCCCAAGTTGATTCATCCCGTCCATGATTTCGTCATTGTAACTTGACTAGGGGAACTTCTTTATTTTTGAGTTGGTGTACTTTTCTGTCTAAAATCATTGTCAAAATTTTCTCATATGATAGATCTTTTTGTACCTCCAAAGTTTGGTAACTTACCACATGATTAGGATCATCAACATATTTTCTGAGCATCGAAACATGAAACACGTTATGCACTGTTGCAAGTTCAGGTGGTAAGGCAAGTCGGTAAGCCACAACACCAATCCTTTCAAGGATCTCGAAAGGTCCAATGAACCGCGGTCTCAACTTTCCTTGCTTTCCAAATCTCAATACACCCTTCATTATC
This sequence comes from Olea europaea var. sylvestris, assembly GCF_002742605.1. NCBI lineage: Eukaryota > Viridiplantae > Streptophyta > Magnoliopsida > Lamiales > Oleaceae > Olea > Olea europaea. The sequence goes on from NW_019257216.1 coordinate 6,796, forward strand.
TATCCAAAATCCATAAGCAATCGTAAAATAGTAAAAACAAAGCAAGAACAGAAATCGAACGCAAAGATTGTTCACCCAGTTAAGCCAAACACGGCCTAATCTGAGGGGTTCAGAGGTAAGCTCGTCACTAGCAAGAAACCTTCAAGAGAGTGTACAAATAGTTGAGAAAACCAAATCAAACCCACTATATAGTCATCAATCCACAAGGATCTCTCAATAACTCGAACCCTAGCCCACAAGATTAGACAAAACCTTGCCAAAAACACAATACAGGTATATCAGCCACAATCAAGGCCTAAAACATTGTACCTACGTTCTACCATCATCAGATAACTATAAGATTATTACAAAAATCACCAAAGTTCTCCAGATCTAAGAAGAAAAGCAGAGAGAACTGGAGAGAGAAAACCCAAGACAATTTCTTCAAAAGAGAGAGTGATCAACTGATTTTTTCCACCAATCCTCAAAAGTCTTCAAGGCATTAATTATGAAAGACTAAATCTCAGCCATATGATTAAATCAATGGTCTACAATAGCCAAGAGAAAGTCCAACTCGAGTGACCATTTATTAGCCAATGCAAACCACCAACTGTCCATAGGGATACAAGTGGGAGAAAATGTATTTTCACTTATGAAAGTGTGTTTTGAGAAACACAACTCCACAAATCTTCACCTTGCTTCTCAAATCTCGCACTTCCTCTCTTGTTGCTATAATGCTAGTGAAAGAACCATACCCTACATCATTGCCTAAGTACCTGCACAAAAATCAACATATATCAATATTAAGCAATGATAAATAAGATTTATCAATATTAAGCAACGATAAATAAGATCTGAATTTATTAACAGGCAGTATTTTAGTCCCCATATCAGTAGGATTAAAGTCAATATGAATTTTCTCAAGAACTATTTCACCATATGAGAGTTTTTCTCTTATGAAATGATACTTCACCTCAATGTATTTTGACCTTTCATCATAGACAAGATTTTTGCTTAAAAGTATAGTACTTTGACTATCAGTTAATATCACAGGTGGAGTATACAGAAAATTCAGTTCAGTCAAGATCCATTTAAGCCATATGCATTCTTTTACATATTCAGTTTTAGTGTTGGACAAAGTTACAATTGATTGAAGTTGAGACTCTTCCAATACAATTATCACCAATTGTAAAAAAGAAGGCAGTTGTAGACTTTCTTTGATCTTTATCTCCAGGGAAATCAGAATCCACAACCTTTAAGAGTTAATAGTTCTGATCCCTTTTTGAACACCAATCCTACATTTATTGTCCCAACTATGTATCTAAGTAGCCACTTTAACCCAGCCAGTGTGGTTTTCCAGGGTTTGCCATAAACCTACTTAAAAAACTAATTGAATATGCAAGGTTTGCTTGTGTTTTACTCATGAAAAACATAACAGATCAAACACCATTAGCATATGGAATATTTGTCATATCTTTAATCTCAGATTTAGTTTTAGGGCAGTGGGTAGATGAGAGATTCATATGGGCAGCAAAGGAAATATTGACAGACTTAGCTTCTTTCATGCCAAACTTTGTTATAACTTTGTGCAGGTAGGGTTCTTATGATATAGTTAGCATACTTTCTTGCCTGTTTCGATTTATCACCATCCCTAAAATTTTCTTAGTATTTCCTAAATCCTTCATACCGAATCCAGACCTTAATAGGCTTTTCAGCCTCATTATTTTAGCTTTACTGGGGCTGGCTAGAAGCATATCATCTACATAGAGTAGTAGATACGTTTTAATCCCGATTCTAGAGTTATTATAGTATAAACAATGGTCGTATTCACTCCTTCTAAAACCAATTTTTAAAACGTATGTGTCAAACCTTATATACCATCGTCTTGTATTTTGTTTGAGTCCATACAGAGATTTTTGCAATTTAAAAACAAAATCAAATTTCTCATTTTCTACGAAACCTTGTGGTTGACACATGTATATGTCCTCTTCCAATTTCCCATGTAAAAAGGTAGTTTTTTTCTAATTGTTCAAGTTCCCAATCAAATTGAACAATTAGAGCCAAAATGAGTCTTATGGTTTTATATTTGATTACAGGTGAAAAAATTTCATTGTAATCAACTCCCTCCCTTTGAGTGAAAAATATCTGCAACATATATTTCAGTTTTATTTTTCCAATTAAACTATTTTAATTCTTATTTTCCATAACCTTGATACTGTTAATTTATAATTTTGTAACAAGAACTAAAAGGAATATATTTTTTCTGTCCTTCCCAAATACACAAACCTTTGTGGAACCTGTTCACGTTTGAAGAAGTTCTTCAATCATCTGCAGTGCAATTCTCTCCTCTTCTTCCATTTCACTTGTCATGGTCGAGCCTTGAAACTGCAGTTCTGGGGACTTGGATGAAGAAATAAATTCTTTATCTTCTGTAGATTTTGAATATTTCTCTTTATTCTGATCAAACTCGACCCTCATTACCCATTTTGAATCTGATGATGGACCAGCACGCTTTTGCCACACCCCAATACCGGAATCCTCGACGTCCAGCCTCAAACAGGTAAGAGATGGAGATGGTGCCTTGTTGCATTTTTGGATTTTAGTTCGAAGAATTTCTGATAAGGGTTTTGGAGATATTAATTTTGTTGGTGATTCTTGATCATTACTAGTGTTTGGTTCTCCACCAGAATTTTGATGATGAAGAGTTAATGGGAAGTTTGTCTTTGCATTTCGCCCGTTCATTAAAATGGCTGCTTCGTCATATGCTCTTGCTGCCTCTTCTGCCGTGTCAAACGTGCCTAGCCATACCCTCTTTTTCCTGTCATCACACGTTATTGTAAATCTCAAATCAGCAATTTTAGAATCTTCATATATATATGAATGTGATTCCTCGTATGTTCTAAAAAATGACTCTACGCTGTTAGGGGAAAAAAATGGAAGTTAAAATCTAGATAGATATTGTTCAATCATGTGCGTACCAGACCAGACCAGGAGGTTTTGGTTATGTCAAAAACCCAGATTAGGTCCGCCATTGCGAATAGCCTTGGCGTGCATAACCTGGGCTGGTCATCAATTGGACTAATTGAAAGAGTAGCTAAAAGGAATTTGAGGACAGCTCCTTCCCATATTCCTATTTACCATGCCCCTTGGGTTTGATACGCAAATGTTATTTCATGGTTAGAATTCCCAGTAATGCTTCTTGGATGGTGGGGATAGGCAAGTTTCTTCGCATCTCATGGAAGTGCTTAGGATTTCACTTCAACCCTTACTCAACCCCACCCCATTCCATTCCATCCCGGAAAGGGCCCTGTACATACAGGAGGCTGAGCTGACCCCTGTGATAGGTTGGAGGCTGACAATTGTCAGTTCCAACAGAAACGCTCGTGCTCTGAATTCAAGAACTTCATACCACATCTCTAATTTCTGTACAGAGAGAGAGAGAGAGAGAGAGAGAGAGAGAGAGAGAGAGAGGTTATTACAGCAAAGGATGGCGAATTTCAGAAACCCAAGATCCCCAGTGACGTTGCCTGACACCTCTGAACTTCTTCTTTGGCGTCATCTTCTGGTGATCGGAGAGAGCAGCAAAACGTATAGAAATATACTTTGAGAAGAAGTAAATATGCGAAACAGTATCTTCGAAATCTTTACTTATAAAAAAAAATCTCACGTATAATAAAGTATCTTTAAATTTAAAATGTAAACTTTTTTATTTGATACAACAATACTGACTATTTTAGCTCTTCAATTTTCTTTTTCCACAAAATTTATATTGATCATATGTTTGAGCCCTATTCTTTGAAAAAAATACATTCACAAACAATATTTTAATATCATTTCAATCATATATTTTTTAATAAAATAATATTACACACAAATGAAAAAAAAATTCCTTATTTTTTAACCACACATTTCCATCAATGCACTATTCAAACATTCATTCTTATAAAAAAAAATGGGACTCAAAGTTTTATATCATCTTTCATTTAAAATATTTTCTATATGTTACTAATTCAACCAATTGAAATAAGATTTTAATAATTTAAAAACTAGAGCATTAAAATTTGTAACTTGTTAACAACAAATAGTGATTTTACCTCTTCGAATTTGTGAATTCAAACTCAATTTATATTTTAACAAGTCAAAAAGAGAGCTTCTCACGACTTTTTTTCAATATCGACTCTTTAAAATAGCGAACATCTTACATTTAGAAATTTTTTTAAAGATAGTCACAGAAATAGATTTTTAAAAATATAAATAATTACTAGAGTAATGATAATCAATACCACTAGTATTTAGTGATTATCGGTCTAGGTAGAAATTGCATGATATTAAATGATAGATTTACTTAATTACAATGTTACATGATTCATTTAGTTAAAGCTATCAAGTGCAACAACGTAAAACTGGTACTCTAACATCATTAGTGATAAATAGCATTACTCTTCAAATTAAACAGTATCATACTTGAGCTTCTCGTTAATCAAAGTCCTCATTGTAGGACCTCATTAACTCCATCCTCATTAACTCTATTGTTCGGCCTCATTAACTCCATAGTTTGGCTTGTTTGTAGTTGTTTACCGATGCTTGGGATGGCATATATGTACGTTTTTTACGAGTTAAAGAAAAAAGAAATTTTGTTTTTAGTAGTACAATACTATATGAAACATCAAGTAATTGGTGGACCGATTTTAATTAATTGATGGATAAGTTTCAGTTGGATCCTATGAATTAAGGAACACGTGTTTCACCAAACATGCAATCAATGTAATCATATTTATAAAATGGAAACAAATAGGTCTTGATGGGTCAGAAATTATTATTTCCGTTCCCACAATGGCAGTTTTTTAATCACAGACGGATATTTGTAACAAAAAGTAAAATAGTATAAATTTAGGACCAT
>NW_019257216.1:15338-32450 GCF_002742605.1 Olea europaea var. sylvestris
TTTTTTTTTTAAATCTGGTTCTTTATTTTCCTTTTTTTTGAAAAATCTGGTACATAAAATTGATCGGTTGTGATACGTGTTGTTGTCTTGAATTACTTGGATTAGTTTTGTATCTATATAACCTGCATACTTGTATTCCTATCCTGCTTCATATTGTACAGTGAAAATTATATGCGTAATTTGCATGTTCTGAATCTATATTGTCTATTGAGTATAAACATATTTGAGTACAAATATTTGCAGTGTAATTTTGGTTCCTTCTTTGTTTTAAGTCCTTGAACACATTAGGTTTATCTGTGTGATACCTTATATTCCCTAATTCTAAAACTATTGAGTATTATTGCTACAATCCTGCACACAATAACCACTAAAATTAATGTTCAAATGTAGGATGGCAAAGAAGACTTTAGTCTCTGGCGTCAGAAAATAAAAGCACTCATGTTACAAGTAAAGTGTGCTAAAGCTTGAGATGAATCTTGAGCAGAAAATACTCCCATTGATAGAAATAATAGAACAAGATGAACTGGCCTAGAGTACACTGTTCCTTTCACCTTTCTGATTCTGTAATCGAAAAGGTAGGCGAAACTAAAACTGCAGTTGATTTATGGGATGCCTTAGAGAAACAATATTTGACTAAAACCTTATCGAATAAATGTTTTCTGTGGAAACAATTCTTTAGTTATAAGTTTGATCCAAGCGCTAAAGTAGAAGAGAATATGTATAGGCTTAATAAGATCACTCAAGATCTTATAAACTGTGGTGAGAAAATTTCAAGTGATTAGAAAGTAGTTGGTCTAATTAATGCTCTTGGTGATAAATATAAGGATATAAGGAATGCCTTAGAATATGGTATGGATGATCTAACTGTTAATTCTTTAAAGAACAAAGAACATGAATTAAGATCAGAACATAAAAAAGCTCTTCATGTAGAAACCTCTCTACCTAATTCTAAGTCTAAACAGAAAGGAGTTAACAACTATAGTCAAGTCAACCATAACAAGAACTTCACTAAGAAGAAACGGGAAATAATAAAGGGAAAGGTAAGAAAGACAATAAGGGAAATGACAGAAATAGAAAGTGTTATTACTGTGGTAAGACACGTCATCTTATCAAAGATTATTTCAAAAAGGCTAAAGACCAAAGAAATGGGTCTGGCCATGGTATGGCACTTTTGCCATTGTAGGAGCCAACATTGGTATTGCCTATGTATCCTTACATGAAAGAACAAATCAAGATTCAATTCTTGATTCAGGTTGTTCCTTTCATATGAGTCCTAGTCGTAGATGATTCTATGATTGTTTAAAGCTAAATGGAGGTTTTGTAAAGTTGGGAAACAATGAGTCCTGTGAAGTGAAGGAGATTGGAAACATTGCTTTAAAACTTGAAAATAATCAAATAATACTTTTGCAACATATTAGATATGTCTCTGCCTTCAAAAAGAACCTTATTTCCTTAGGAGTCTTAGATGATGAAACTTATCAAATTGAAATCAGGAAAGAATTTACAAACACAATGAAAAATCGAAACCTTATCATATAATGCATCTAAGATTAATGGAATCTATGTAATAAATTTTGAATGTATCTCACCTAATAGTATTGTGAGCTTAGTGATTTAGTCTGATAAATCAGAATTATGACATAGGAGCTTGGACATCTTGGTGAGAATGGACTAAAACTTTTTTCCAAAAGAAGATTTTTTGGAAAGACAATGTTCAGAAGTTAACTTTTTGTGAACATTCTATATTAGGAAAATAAAACAGACTGCCATTTAATACTGGCATACATAAATCCTAAAATGTTCTTAACTACATACATGGTGACCTATGGGGGGCCTGAACCTATATATACAGCCTCAGGCTATAGATATTATCTTCTTATCGTAGATGATTTCTCTAGAAAGGTTTGGGTCATTTTATTAATAAACAAATCAGATACATTTATGACCTTTAGAAACTGAAAAATAATGGTAGTGAATCAAACTGATAGGAAGATAAAAACATTAAGAGCTATAAATGGCCTATAGTTTTATAATGTTGAATTTGATAAATTCTATGGGATATGAAGGCACAGAACTGTTATCTATATTTTACAGTAAAATGGAATTGCTAAAAGGATGAATAGAACTATCTTTGAGATAACTAGATGCATGCTAATTAGTTCTAGATTACCAAAGATATTTTTAGGGAAAAACTGTTAAGACTGACTGTTATCTTATAAATAGAAGCCCTTCAAGTTCCATGGACTATCAAATACCTGAGAAGCTTTGGACTGTCACTATGCCTAATTACTCTTATCTAAGAACCTTTGGTTGTGCATCTTATTCACACGAAATTGGCTCTAAATTAGATCCCGGGTCCAACAAGTGTGTTTTTCTTGGTATGGAAAAGGGATTAAAGGCTACATATTATGGATGAAAGAAATTAGAGGCTACAATGTCATAATAAGTAAATCAGTTATCTTTAATGAAAAGTTTTTCCCTTATTTTAGTGACAATAATATAGAGAAACTAACTAAGAAGGACTGTGTCTACTAAGATTGAGGTTAATATACAAGAGATGAAAATCAAACTCAAATTGAGATGGAGCAACCTCGAGAAGAACCTCCAACAATAACTGATGAGAACTTGAATGACAACCAAGATCTTGATCCTGCCATTGATTTGCAGAGTTATCAACTTGCTAGGGATAGAGAAAGAAGACTAATAAGACCCCCTTCTAGATATTTAAATGCAGACTATATGTTTAAACAAGTTGAAACAAAAACCCTAAGTTTTGAACCTTCCTCTTGAGAGTTCTTACTTAGTTGATTTAGTTTGACCTTACGTGCAAAATTATTCTATTAAAAGCAACAAGTCATTTTTTTAATAGTTTTTAGATGATTAATCATACAAGCCCAATTCCTTATATTTGAATACTGCAGTTTTGTAATATGCAAACAATCAATAAAACTAATATGATGACGGAGAAACCCTAACTAGGTAAAATATTTCGGGACCAAGCCAATTACCTTTACAATAGACAATGATTGTTACAGTTAGATGTTGTCTAGCCAACTCCACTGGACTTTTTGATCTACTTCCTGTAATCTCTAAGATATTACTATTTCCTCCAACTTCCCGATCTTATACAATTGTCTCTTCCAAGTGGAATTCCATAAATCACCAATTCTTCTGCTTTCCTGTGTTTGTAGTCCACTTCTCCCATGCCCAACTGAGAGAATACCTTCCTTAAAGTATTAAGGAAGTCAGGTATTTTGGATTCTATGATTTGATGTTTTCCTTAAATATATGTTTGTAAAATCCCAAGAACCAAATGATTGAAATCAAGGTTTAAATGTGAGACAAAATTAGTCAGCTAACCTTTGAGCTACATAGACTCCATGATGAACTTCAAGCCCATCCCTTAAAAATACAGTTGATAACATGCACAAGTATAATCAATGATTAGTAAACTTTTTCACATACTCATTTTAAGTTAAAATGGAGTAAATTGTATAAGTGGCTCATGTGTGTAAAGTGTTACTAATCATTTTTTAGGCATGATTCCAAACCTTCATTTTATGAGAAATGACATGCAAAACATCACTACCAATAAGTTTATTCTCCTACATGTGAAAGTCCAACCATTAAGAACATTACGACCTTTGTTTGAAGCTCATTTTGCATGTATATGTTGATATTTTCTTTTCTTCCCCTAGCTTTAAGCATACATTTTTCACATTTTTCAATATTTTTAAAGCTCTTCAATTTTTACATCTTAAGTGCTAGTCCTTCGCTATTAAACGATTAAGAAGACCCCTGTAGTGAGCTTTAAGCCAGTTAAACCAAGTCAGTTGACTATAAGCACTAGGTTTTAAGACCCCGCGTAGGCTTAATTGCTCGAATCAAATAGGCTTCGAAGAAGAACATAAGATATTGAGTTCTTTTATTATGAGGGCATATATTTGAGTTTAGGTCTAATAAATAAGATCAATTCATGTTCAAAGTCACCTTACTTTTTATTATTGATTTTACAAAATGTGTAATGAAAATTAAAATTTGACTTTAAACTATAAATTTTTAATTAAAATTTAAAAGAAGGAGGCACTTAAACAATTATTATGGTTATTGACATAATGTAATGTGTACTGAAAATTAGGAAGGTTATCCTTGACGTTAATTTTGTATTCCATTTTTAACCCATACAATTGTTTTTTAGTATGTTCCACTAATTTGGGACTTAGCATTCTATAACTAAAAAGGAGAAGCGAAGGTTTAAGTCCAAAATACACTTTCATCTAAGCATATATTCAAAGTTTCTATTAGAGAATTTTTCAAGACCTCATTCATTTTTTACTATATTTGGCTGGCGAGGAAGAAATGATTTTTTAAGATCTTAGACCACATGATGGTTGCATTATTGGACAGATTAAAACATGTGTATACAAAGCTTTTCTTTGTATACGCATGTTTTAATTCAATTTGAGCCTTTAGCATTGTATCCACCACTATTATCGTTTTGTATATCTTTTCATTTTTATTGCCATAGAATGCTCAGAGTACTTGTAATCATCACTTTATCTTTATTTGCTCATGTATGTCCGGTGTACTTGTATATGAGTTTTGATCGATATAATTTACATTTACGGATTCAAAGAAATAAAAAAAAATCGGTTAATATTCATTTTACCCATCTCATTTTGCATCAAATTGTTGTTAAGAGTATTTTGTCCATTTTTTTGTTATACAATAAATTTAAATTCTTAATTTTTTAATAATAAAATTATTATTATTATTATTATCTATCTTTATTTGCTCATGTATGTCCGGTGTACTTGTATATGAGTTTTGATCGATATAATTTACATTTACGGATTCAAAGAAATAAAAAAAAATCGGTTAATATTCATTTTACCCATCTCATTTTGCATCAAATTGTTGTTAAGAGTATTTTGTCCATTTTTTTGTTATACAATAAATTTAAATTCTTAATTTTTTAATAATAAAATTATTATTATTATTATTATCATCATTATTATTATTATTATGTACATTTGGAACAAATTTTAATCCTATAATCAATCATAATCAAGAAATTGACTAAAATAAAGTACTCAAAAAGTTTTAAAATTGTCAATGAAACGTAACTGATTAATATTTTCGTTAATGAATTATGTATTTAATATTCTTGTTATAAATAATAATCAAGGAATGAATTCAATATTTTTGTTAATGAAACGTAATTTTTATTTAGTAATTTATGTAGTAATAAATTAAATAAGTAAATAAGTGTTCCGGTAAATAAATTGTTAAAAATGAACAAAATGAAGAAAAATGATTAAATGTTGTTCATTTGGTGCAACATTTGGTATAACAGGTTGGAGATAACTTTTAATTTGGTGCAATTGGTGCACAATAGTGCAAAATTTATCTTAAATTTTGATTCAGGATTGAAGATGATCTGAATACTTGATCTAGCACGAACAAGTAAAGATGAAGCTTGCTTGAGTGAGGCAACTATGGAGAGCTTCTTTCTATCATTAGAGCAAGGAGATCGCTACTTGAGCGAGGATGAACAGACACCAGGCCATTTGGTGTCTATTATGGTGAAACAACTCCCTATGTCAATGTGTTTGTTCTTTAATTTCCGTTGCTAAATCACATATTAAATATCAATCAAAGGACTTTAGTTTTCCATTTAATAAGATTGAATTTTTAAGACAAAACTCGTTTTGTACATTTAAGTTAAAGTCAATAATTAATTTCAACTACGTATTTTATGGGTTTCACAACTTTTCATCCACATATATCAAAATCTACAAAAAAAATTGATTATAATCTATATCAAACGGAGGTTATATCTTCACATAATATAGGGTTCTTCGTCATTTTTAGTACTTGCGTCTATTTGACATCACTTGCGCGGCAGGATATTACATCATTCTTGTTCAAGAACATGCTTCGTGTTGGTGGGAAGAAAGTAAAAGTATATTTAAACATATTTTCTGTGTTGTTATGAAATAGGTAATTAGCATGAAAGGTCCCTACGTTTCAATGTTATTGTGAAAAACATCCATACCTTTCATTTTTTGACATTTTCACCCGCACCTTCACTTTTCATTGCGCAAAAGGTTCTTTATATTCAATAAAATGATGATTTTACCCTCCTATTCAAATAAAAAAAAGAAAAAGAAAAATAAATAACTATGTTTCAGTTGTAATTCCTCTTTTCTTTTTATGATTTTTTTGTAATTTTTAAAAAATTTAAGGATTATGGTTGCAATTAGTAATTCATCTTTTCTTTTTTGTTTTATTTGAATAGGAGGGTAAAATCGTCATTTTATTGAAAATGGATGAAATGACCTTTTGCTCAATGAAAGGTGAAAGGTACGGGTGAAAATGTCAAAAAATAAAAGGTAGAGACGTTTTACATAATAGCATTGAGAGGTAAAGACCTTTTGTGCTAATTACCCGTATAAAACAACATTGGACATGTTTCAACAGGACCACTAGTCATTTTCCTCTTTAAGTACCAAAATTAATAGAAGATAAATAGCCTTAATTGATCACATGGCTTGTGGTTCATTTGTAGAAAAGTCAATTCATCACCAAGCAATCCTTTTAAATGTGAACTGTTTGAAGCTATCCAGGACCATTTTTTACCATGAATTTCAAGTTCAAAGGTCAAAGTGCTTTGACATGGTGCACCTACCAAGAAGACTTGGTATGTAGCAATATATTGGTCGGTGTAATGAAGAAGACTTTCAACTTATTTTTTTTCAATATTATTTAATAGCATACAATCAACTTTAGTAGATAAGCCAATAAAAGAGTTTGGTATGTCAAACATTTCTTGAGACACCACTTGAAAATTTCAACCATGACAAGGAAAACAAGAGTTTCTTTTGGTTTGGTTAAGGGTCCTAATGGTTTAGTATTTACCGAGAGATGTGGGACACTTCCTAATAGCCCCAACTTTCTAAAATCGCAATCCATCGTTCCATCAAAACATAAACTTTGTCTTAATTTTACTAAATTTAAGATCGATTATATAAGTTAAAAAAAGCATATAATAAACATTCAGCTATTAATGTTTTGAAGTTATTAGTTAAGTGATTATGTTTAGAATGAGATCCATCAAGTTTCACAAAGCAAAAGGCGGAAATAAGAAGCTAAGATTCTTACCCCAGAATAAATATTCTTTGATTGCAACTAATTGGAAATTGATTTCCGTGCAGCTCTATAAAGTTTTCTTTCTACAAATAAAAATAGACTAAGTTCAAACCTAAAAATAACAATATATGATATAAATTATTTTTAATAAATAACTGTTGGAAAATACGAGTCATGGGTTGCTTATATGAGGTGACCTGATATACAAGACATTAAAAGGGTTTGAGAGAGTGGTTTGAACTTGAAATTCAAACCTACAACTTCCAATAACTACCCTTAACTCCTATACAACCTCTAATTTTTGTCAAGCATTTGAGAGAAAGAATGATAAAAGAAAAATGGTGAAAATTGTACAGAAAATATCGCCAAATTGGAAAGGCCCAAAAATCACTATTTTGCCATAAAAACTCACAAAATAAGGTACTTAGATTGTTAATAATAATTTATTCCATTGTGATCGGTAATGGGACCATTGGAGTGTAAGAAAATTGCAAATTTCGAGATTTAAAAAACAAGGTGATTCAACCATTCAAAAGTAGAGAAATCGACTTATGGACCAGAACAAATATTGATGTATTTTCTCTAGCTCTTCACAAGCTGGACGCTCGAGCGAAACTATCAAAATCGAAACAAAGATTTGTGGCCTGCTTTTCGTCCCCCTGTCGCTCGAGCGATGGTATTTTCCGGCTTGACGCGTTTTAACGCATTTTGAACTCCTATTCATCTACAACTTGGTTTCTAGGATTTTACATATATACAGAATGGCTTATATTGTCAAATATGTGAGATAGAACAGAAAATACAACATCTTGAGAGCTTTAGATCTTAGTTGAGATTATCGAGATCTTGTCAACACAATTCCTATTGATTATAAGAATTCTTTTTCTCTACCTGTGGCTTTTTTCCGTCTTGGGTTTTCATGTAAAATCTTTGTGTTCTTATTTTGATTTACTTTACTTCATTATTGTCATAATCTTTCGATCAATTCACAACAAGTTGTATCAGAGCAAGGTTGATTATTTTGCATGGCAACAATGAAGTTTGATATTTTGTTATTGGATAGAAACATGAGATTTATTTTATGGCAAGCCTTGCTTGGCTTTGATAAGATGTCTTCAACCTGGACGCAAGATGAAAAACAATGTAGGGATTGGATGGCCCTATCTCTAATTCATCAGTGTCTATGAAATCAAATTCTTCAAAATGTTCTAAAGAAAAAGTGCCAATGTGCTGTGATTGAAATTGGAGTAGCTTTGCATGACAAAGAGTTTGACCAATAAGTTACACTTGAAGCAGCGATTGTATTATCATCGGATGTCTGAAAGTAGGGCATTAAATGATCACTTAACTATATCCAATGAAATCGTGGCTGATTTGCTGACATTGGAAGTTAAGTATTATAATGAAGACTTGACTCTGATGTTGTTTTGTTCATCGCTGTCATCAATGTGACTTTTAAAGATACTATTCTATATAATTGGGATACACTTTTGATGTTTTCCTTAAATATATGTTTGTAAAATCCCAAGAACCAAATGATTGAAATCAAGGTTTAAATGTGAGACAAAATTAGTCAGCTAACCTTTGAGCTACATAGACTCCATGATGAACTTCAAGCCCATCCCTTAAAAATACAGTTGATAACATGCACAAGTATAATCAATGATTAGTAAACTTTTTCACATACTCATTTTAAGTTAAAATGGAGTAAATTGTATAAGTGGCTCATGTGTGTAAAGTGTTACTAATCATTTTTTAGGCAGGATTCCAAACCTTCATTTTATGAGAAATGACATGCAAAACATCACTACCAATAAGTTTATTCTCCTACATGTGAAAGTCCAACCATTAAGAACATTACGACCTTTGTTTGAAGCTCATTTTGCATGTATATGTGGATATTTTCTTTTCTTCCCCTAGCTTTAAGCATACATTTTTCACATTTTTCAATATTTTTAAAGCTCTTCAATTTTTACATCTTAAGTGCTAGTCCTTCGCTATTAAACGATTAAGAAGACCCCTGTAGTGAGCTTTAAGCCAGTTAAACCAAGTCAGTTGACTATAAGCACTAGGTTTTAAGACCCCGCGTAGGCTTAATTGCTCGAATCAAATAGGCTTCGAAGAAGAACATAAGATATTGAGTTCTTTTATTATGAGGGCATATATTTGAGTTTAGGTCTAATAAATAAGATCAATTCATGTTCAAAGTCACCTTACTTTTTATTATTGATTTTACAAAATGTGTAATGAAAATTAAAATTTGACTTTAAACTATAAATTTTTAATTAAAATTTAAAAGAAGGAGGCACTTAAACAATTATTATGGTTATTGACATAATGTAATGTGTACTGAAAATTAGGAAGGTTATCCTTGACGTTAATTTTGTATTCCATTTTTAACCCATACAATTGTTTTTTAGTATGTTCCACTAATTTGGGACTTAGCATTCTATAACTAAAAAGGAGAAGCGAAGGTTTAAGTCCAAAATACACTTTCATCTAAGCATATATTCAAAGTTTCTATTAGAGAATTTTTCAAGACCTCATTCATTTTTTACTATATTTGGCTGGCGAGGAAGAAATGATTTTTTAAGATCTTAGACCACATGATGGTTGCATTATTGGACAGATTAAAACATGTGTATACAAAGCTTTTCTTTGTATACGCATGTTTTAATTCAATTTGAGCCTTTAGCATTGTATCCACCACTATTATCGTTTTGTATATCTTTTCATTTTTATTGCCATAGAATGCTCAGAGTACTTGTAATCATCACTTTATCTTTATTTGCTCATGTATGTCCGGTGTACTTGTATATGAGTTTTGATCGATATAATTTACATTTACGGATTCAAAGAAATAAAAAAAAATCGGTTAATATTCATTTTACCCATCTCATTTTGCATCAAATTGTTGTTAAGAGTATTTTGTCCATTTTTTTGTTATACAATAAATTTAAATTCTTAATTTTTTAATAATAAAATTATTATTATTATTATCATCATCATTATTATTATTATTATGTACATTTGGAACAAATTTTAATCCTATAATCAATCATAATCAAGAAATTGACTAAAATAAAGTACTCAAAAAGTTTTAAAATTGTCAATGAAACGTAACTGATTAATATTTTCGTTAATGAATTATGTATTTAATATTCTTGTTATAAATAATAATCAAGGAATGAATTCAATATTTTTGTTAATGAAACGTAATTTTTATTTAGTAATTTATGTAGTAATAAATTAAATAAGTAAATAAGTGTTCCGGTAAATAAATTGTTAAAAATGAACAAAATGAAGAAAAATGATTAAATGTTGTTCATTTGGTGCAACATTTGGTATAACAGGTTGGAGATAACTTTTAATTTGGTGCAATTGGTGCACAATAGTGCAAAATTTATCTTAAATTTTGATTCAGGATTGAAGATGATCTGAATACTTGATCTAGCACGAACAAGTAAAGATGGAGCTTGCTTGAGTGAGGCAACTATGGAGAGCTTCTTTCTATCATTAGAGCAAGGAGATCGCTACTTGAGCGAGGATGAACAGACACCAGGCCATTTGGTGTCTATTATGGTGAAACAACTCCCTATGTCAATGTGTTTGTTCTTTAATTTCCGGAACTTTTAATTTGGTGCAATTGGTGCACAATAGTGCAAAATTTATCTTAAATTTTGATTCAGGATTGAAGATGATCTGAATACTTGATCTAGCACGAACAAGTAAAGATGAAGCTTGCTTGAGTGAGGCAACTATGGAGAGCTTCTTTCTATCATTAGAGCAAGGAGATCGCTACTTGAGCGAGGATGAACAGACACCAGGCCATTTGGTGTCTATTATGGTGAAACAACTCCCTATGTCAATGTGTTTGTTCTTTAATTTCCGTTGCTAAATCACATATTAAATATCAATCAAAGGACTTTAGTTTTCCATTTAATAAGATTGAATTTTTAAGACAAAACTCGTTTTGTACATTTAAGTTAAAGTCAATAATTAATTTCAACTACGTATTTTATGGGTTTCACAACTTTTCATCCACATATATCAAAATCTACAAAAAAAATTGATTATAATCTATATCAAACGGAGGTTATATCTTCACATAATATAGGGTTCTTCGTCATTTTTAGTACTTGCGTCTATTTGACATCACTTGCGCGGCAGGATATTACATCATTCTTGTTCAAGAACATGCTTCGTGTTGGTGGGAAGAAAGTAAAAGTATATTTAAACATATTTTCTGTGTTGTTATGAAATAGGTAATTAGCATGAAAGGTCCCTACGTTTCAATGTTATTGTGAAAAACATCCATACCTTTCATTTTTTGACATTTTCACCCGCACCTTCACTTTTCATTGCGCAAAAGGTTCTTTATATTCAATAAAATGATGATTTTACCCTCCTATTCAAATAAAAAAAAGAAAAAGAAAAATAAATAACTATGTTTCAGTTGTAATTCCTCTTTTCTTTTTATGATTTTTTTGTAATTTTTAAAAAATTTAAGGATTATGGTTGCAATTAGTAATTCATCTTTTCTTTTTTGTTTTATTTGAATAGGAGGGGAAAATCGTCATTTTATTGAAAATGGATGAAATGACCTTTTGCTCAATGAAAGGTGAAAGGTACGGGTGAAAATGTCAAAAAATAAAAGGTAGAGACGTTTTACATAATAGCATTGAGAGGTAAAGACCTTTTGTGCTAATTACCCGTATAAAACAACATTGGACATGTTTCAACAGGACCACTAGTCATTTTCCTCTTTAAGTACCAAAATTAATAGAAGATAAATAGCCTTAATTGATCACATGGCTTGTGGTTCATTTGTAGAAAAGTCAATTCATCACCAAGCAATCCTTTTAGCCCCTGTTTGGCCCCCATTACGGGAAAAATTTAATGTATAGAATAGTGTTTTTTGAAAAATGAGTGGTTGAAAAAGAAAGAAAAATTTTCGATTTACGTGTAATATTATTTTATGGAAGATTGTGTGGTTGAAAATAGGAGAGAGAAAAAGGTAATGTAATGTAATGTAATGAAAATCAAACAAGGGCTTAATGTGAACTGTTTGAAGCTATCCAGGACCATTTTTTACCATGAATTTCAAGTTCAAAGGTCAAAGTGCTTTGACATGGTGCACCTACCAAGAAGACTTGGTATGTAGCAATATATTGGTCGGTGTAATGAAGAAGACTTTCAACTTATTTTTTTTCAATATTATTTAATAGCATACAATCAACTTTAGTAGATAAGCCAATAAAAGAGTTTGGTATATCAAACATTTCTTGAGACACCACTTGAAAATTTCAACCATGACAAGGAAAACAAGAGTTTCTTTTGGTTTGGTTAAGGGTCCTAATGGTTTAGTATTTACCGAGAGATGTGGGACACTTCCTAATAGCCCCAACTTTCTAAAATCGCAATCCATCGTTCCATCAAAACATAAACTTTGTCTTAATTTTACTAAATTTAAGATCGATTATATAAGTTAAAAAAAGCATATAATAAACATTCAGCTATTAATGTTTTGAAGTTATTAGTTAAGTGATTATGTTTAGAATGAGATCCATCAAGTTTCACACAGCAAAAGGCGGAAATAAGAAGCTAAGATTCTTACCCCAGAATAAATATTCTTTGATTGCAACTAATTGGAAATTGATTTCCGTGCAGCTCTATAAAGTTTTCTTTCTACAAATAAAAATAGACTAAGTTCAAACCTAAAAATAACAATATATGATATAAATTATTTTTAATAAATAACTGTTGGAAAATACGAGTCATGGGTTGCTTATATGAGGTGACCTGATATACAAGACATTAAAAGGGTTTGAGAGAGTGGTTTGAACTTGAAATTCAAACCTACAACTTCCAATAACTACCCTTAACTCCTATACAACCTCTAATTTTTGTCAAGCATTTGAGAGAAAGAATGATAAAAGAAAAATGGTGAAAATTGTACAGAAAATATCGCCAAATTGGAAAGGCCCAAAAATCACTATTTTGCCATAAAAACTCACAAAATAAGGTACTTAGATTGTTAATAATAATTTATTCCATTGTGATCGGTAATGGGACCATTGGAGTGTAAGAAAATTGCAAATTTCGAGATTTAAAAAACAAGGTGATTCAACCATTCAAAAGTAGAGAAATCGACTTATGGACCAGAACAAATATTGATGTATTTTCTCTAGCTCTTCACAAGCTGGACGCTCGAGCGAAACTATCAAAATCGAAACAAAGATTTGTGGCCTGCTTTTCGTCCCCCTGTCGCTCGAGCGATGGTATTTTCCGGCTTGACGCGTTTTAACGCATTTTGAACTCCTATTCATCTACAACTTGGTTTCTAGGATTTTACATATATACAGAATGGCTTATATTGTCAAATATGTGAGATAGAACAGAAAATACAACATCTTGAGAGCTTTAGATCTTAGTTGAGATTATCGAGATCTTGTCAACACAATTCCTATTGATTATAAGAATTCTTTTTCTCTACCTGTGGCTTTTTTCCGTCTTGGGTTTTCATGTAAAATCTTTGTGTTCTTATTTTGATTTACTTTACTTCATTATTGTCATAATCTTTCGATCAATTCACAACAAGTTGTATCAGAGCAAGGTTGATTATTTTGCATGGCAACAATGAAGTTTGATATTTTGTTATTGGATAGAAACATGAGATTTATTTTCCTGGACGCAAAAAGAAAAGCAGTGCAGAGATCGGAAAGTCCAAACCCAAATTCATCTACATCTATCAAATCAAATTCTTCAGGATGTCCTTAAGGAGAATAGTGTCACTGCGTTGTGGTTAAAGTTAGAGCAACTTTGTATAACAAAGAGATTGACCAGAAAGCTACGCTTGAAACATCATTTGTATTCTTACTAGATGTCCAAAAGTGCGTCATTGGATGACCACTTAACCATGTTCAAAGAAATTGTAGTCGATTTGGAGATATTGGAGTTAAGTTTAATGATGAGGACATAGTGTTGATGTTGTTGTGTTCTTTGCCTCCATCATATGTGACTTTTAGAGATAGTATTCTCTATAGTCCGGATACTCTCACTTTGAAAAAGGTCTATGATGCTTTGTTTTCTAAGGAGAAGACGAGGCATCTTGCTGGAGGACCTGGGAGTCAGGCGGAAGGCCTGATTGTTCATGGGAGAAATCAGGATAGGAATTCTGGTAAGAGTATGAGAGGTAGACCGAAATCCGACATGTAGAAAAGGTGTGTTATTACCGTAAGAAGAAAAGATATATCAGGGTTGATTGCTATTCTTTGAAAAATAGGAAAAAGGCTGCTGGTGCCATTAATACAAGAAAACAACATGTTAACTCTACAGAGGCTGATGTTGTGGAAGATGGGCAAAATGAAGAAGAGTTTCTTGCGATTTCTAACATGGGTTCCTGACCTTGTGAAGGATGAGTTCTAAGCCCAGCATGTACTTTCTATATGTATCCTAATAGGAATTGGTTTACAACATATGAAAGAGTTTCCAAAGGTACAGTGATTATGGAAAACAACGCACCTTGTAAAATTATCGGAGTTGGTACAGTTAGAACAAAATGTTCGATGGTGTTATCAGAACACAGATGTCAAATAGCTGTAGAATTGAAGTGGAATCTTATATCTTTGAGTACACTTAACTCAACAGAATATAAATACAGTGGTAAAGGTGGAGTTTTGAAGGTGAGCCAGAGAGCTCTTGTAGTCATGAAGGGATAGAAAAAATCTACATGGTTGTACATTTTGCGGGAGTCCACAGTTATAGGTGATGCAGCAGTTTCTACTTCTTTTTTGACTAATTAGAAAGCTACTAATCTTTGGCAAATGCGACTTAGGCATATGAGTGAAAATGGTATGGCAGAGGTGAGTAAATGAGGGCATTTTGATGGACTAAAAACTAGTAAAATGAAGTTTTGTAAACATTTTGTCTTTAGGAAATAGAAGAGAGTCAGATTCACTATAGGTAGACACAATACGAAGAGAACACTTGAGTATATCCATTCAGATCTCTGGGAACCTGCCAGGCTACCTTCAAGAGAAGGTGCTTATTACTTGTTGACAGTAATTGATGATTTTTCCTGAAACGTTTGGGTATTCTTCTTGAAACAGAAAAGTGATATGTTGGGGACCATCAAAGAGTAGAAAACAATGATTGAAAAGCAAGTTAAATGTCTACGCATAGATAGTTGTTTGGATTTTTGTTCAGATGAATTCAATAACTTTCGCAGGGCTGAAGGCATCTTGAGACACTTGATAGTGCCTAAAACTCCTAAACAAAATAGTATTGCAGAACGAATGAACGAAACCTTGATGGAAAAGGTTCGGTGTATGCTTTCAAACTTTGGGTTGCCTAAAAATTTTTAGGCTTAATCTACTGCCACAACTTGTTTTTTGATCAAACGCTCACCCTCGGCTGCCATTGAGAAAATGACACCAAAAGAGGCATGATCTGGTAAACTTTTGTGCTATACTGATTTGAAGATTTTTGGGTGTCCTGCTTATGCTTTTGTGTGTGTGTGTGTGTGTGTGTTTGTATATATATATACACACACATATGGAGTATAGAATTTTAATATAATTTGGGATATGGTGAAAGTTCTAATTGGACATTATGTTTATTGAGAAAATTTAGGTTCTTAAAAATTAAGTGGAAGAATAATGAGTTTATGATAGATAAAGCTCATTTTTTTGAAAAAAGTATTATACTCTAAATGAGTTTATTGAGTTAAATAAACTTATTTTTTATGAGTGTGATTTAGTTTTTTACAGTCGATGCTAACCGTGATAGTATGTTTTAAATTAGGGGTTATACAAAATTAACCTAAAGACTATATTTTTTTCTCAATTGAGAATTGAAATAGAAGATCCACATTAATCGACTTGCAAATTTCATTTCAAAGGTCTTTAAGTATTGTGGTAACTTCATTGTTACATTTGAAGTCTACTGCAATCATCTTGACAATAGTACTTGAGTCTTAACAGGGTGTTTAAATCTCGTATAAATTTTCATCATGTGGATGAAGATCACTGCATTTATGTAAAAGTCTGATGGTAGGTTGTAATTCTAATTTTGATGTTGATGTCGTTATACTTCTAAGCATGAGAAGGAGTGTATTGAGACCATTTTGAAATGGTTATCCTTAATCTTTGAGACGATTGACATGTGTTTGACAAATTGTACATTTTTGTGTTATAAAATTAGTTTAGTTTTCTTATTCTATCAAAAGAGTTGTATGCTATAAAGATTTTAGAATATTTTTAACTGTGAAATTGCTACATTGTTGATATTCATTTATGGGAATGCAATTGTATGTCTCCTCACATATGTCCAAAGACTTCACAAGTGAAAAAAAAAAAAAAAATTCATAGAACTATATCTAGTACAATTAGGAGTTTGAAGTATGCTATGATGTATATTTGTCATGCCAATGATATAGTCAATATGTATCAATATTATTCTTAGAAAGAGTATTGTGATACCTGAATGATGCTGCTGTTAGTTATTTTATTTTGTTGTTAAAGGAACAACTTGTGATTAAAATAGATATGCAAATGTCGACTAAGGATGAGAGTTAGTTCAGTACAAATAGTTATCAGAGTTGTGCAATCTTGCTCTATAAATTAGCAAGAAGCATATCTTGTAGTATATATCTTGATAGTTGAAGAAATTGTTTGGTATAGATATATTGGACATCTAACAATACTAGTTGAGATTATGAGATTCATGATATTTATGCAATTATCTCATGTGTTGAAAATCTCAAGTATCAATATGGGACCAAACACTTGATGATTTTTTAAAGAGAGACATTAGCAAAGAATATGTATTTGCAATATATCTATATAAATAATGATATGTAATTATCATACTCTGAAGATGTCTAGAGATATACTTGTTGTAATATGAAAACTTTAGAATTCAGTAGAATATGATACTTAATGTATCAAAAAATTCTTG
>NW_019257217.1:0-1114 GCF_002742605.1 Olea europaea var. sylvestris
GTCGGAATGGGCTAAAATTTGACAGGTTGATCGGAAACAAAAATCGCGCCAGGGGTAATTTCGTCATTTTTCGCGACGGTGTCTGAATGGGCTAAAATTTGACACGTTGATCGGAAACAAAAATCGCGCCAGGGGTAATTTCGTCATTTTTCGCGACGGTGTCGGAATGGGCTAAAATTTGACAGGTTGATCGGAAACAAAAACCGCGCCAGGTGCAAATTCGTCATTTTTCTCGATGGTGTCGGAATGGGCTGAAATTTGACAGGTTGATCGGAAAAAAAAATCACGCCGGGGCAATTTCGTCATTTTTCGCGACTGTGTCGGAATGGGCTAAAATTTGACAGGTTGATCGGAAACAAAAACTGCCCCAGGGGCAATTTAGTCATTTTTTGCGACGGAGTCAGAATGGGCTAGAATTTGACAGGTTGATCGGAAATGAAAATTGCGCCAGGGGCAATTTCATCATTTTTGGCGACAGTGTCGGAATGGGCTAAAATTTGACAGGTTGATCGGAGACAAAAATCGCGCCAGGGGCAATTTCGTCATTTTTCATGACGGTGTCGGAATGGGCTAAAATTTGACAGGTTGACTGGAAACAAAAATCGCCCCAGGGGCAATTTCGTCATTTTTGGCGACGGTGTCGGAATGGGCTGAAATTTGACAGGTTGATCGGAAACAAAAATCGCGCTGGGGCAATTTCGTCATTTTTCGCGACGGTGTAGGAATGGGCTAAAATTTGACAAGTTGATCGGAAACAAAAATCGCGCCAGGGGTAATTTCGTCATTTTTCGCGACGGTGTCGGAATGGGCTAAAATTTGACAGGTTGTTCGGAAACAAAAATCGCGACAGGTGCAATTTCGTCGTTTTTGGCGATGGTGTCGAAATGGGCTGAAATTTGACAGGTTGATCGGAAACAAAAATCGCGCCAGGGGTAATTTCGTCGTTTTTCGCGACGGTGTCGGAATGGGCTAAAATTTGACAGGTTGATCGGAAACAAAAACCGCGCCAGGTGCAAATTCGTCATTTTTGGCGATGGTGTCGGAATGGGCTGAAATTTGACAGGTTGATCGGAAAAAAAAATCACGCCGGGGCAATTTCGTCATTTTTCGCGAC
>NW_019257218.1:0-1114 GCF_002742605.1 Olea europaea var. sylvestris
AAATTGTATAACTTTTCTATCAAGGTTTTCCTTGATAAAATGACGATCCACTTCAACATGTTTTGTACGATCATGTTGAACCGAATTATGTGTTATTTCAATGGCAGCCTTATTATCACAATGTAGGCTCATAGGATCTTTATAATCAATCCCCAAATCTTGTAATACATGTTTAATCCATAATAGTTCGCACACACCATGAGACATGCCTCGAAATTCAGCTTCTGCACTTGATCTAGCAACCACCTTCTGCTTTTTGCTTCTCCACGTGACAAGGTTACCTTCCACAAAAGTAACCCGATATGGACTTTCTATCGATCTGATTTCCTGCCCAATCAGAGTCCGTATATCCCTCAATCCCAAGAAGCCCTTTTTTTGAAAAAAGCAATCCTCTTCCTGGTGCACTCTTCAAATACTTCAAGATCCGATATACTGCATTCATATGTTCTTCATTCGGAGCATGCATGAACTGACTAACTACACTCACCTCATAGGCTATATCTGGTCTTGTGTGTGATAAATAAATAGGTCTCCCAACTAGTCGTTGATACCGTCCCTTGTCAGTTGGGACTTGGTTCTGACATTCTCCAAGCTTGTGATTCATCTCTATAAGTGTCTCTACAGGTTTGCAAGCTAGTATTCTAGTCTCTGTTAAAAGGTCCAGTATGTACTTCCGTTGTGACAAGAAAATTCCAACCTTGGACCTTGAGACCTCGATTCCCAAGAAGTACTTAAGTTGACCGAGGTCTTTCCTTTCGAATTTGGCTGCCAAATACGAATGTAACGCTTTTCTCTCCACTAGATCATCTCTTGTTGAGATCATATCATCCACATATACGATCAATGCTGTCACTTTCCCTTCCTTATGTTTTATAAACAAGGTCTGGTTCGAATTACTTTGTTTATAGCCAAAATCCTTCATTGTAGTGGAGAATTGTCCAAACCATGCTCTGGGATACTGTTGAGTCCATACAATACCTTCTTTAATTTACAAACTTCAATTCTAGATAAAGAGTTGCGTCTAGCACCAGGTGGTAATTCCACATAGACCTCTTCCTCTAAATCCCCATTAAGGAAAGCATTCTTTACGTCAAATTGCTGTAGAGGCCAATCT
>NW_019257219.1:0-1114 GCF_002742605.1 Olea europaea var. sylvestris
AAAAGTACTTATGGGCCCAAAACGGACACCGGGAGCAAAAGTTTCGCTCAGTTCATGGTACGCCGACAATCCAAGCGTTCCAACTATGCAAGTGCTCACACTTTCGAAAAATGACCGAAATCCCTCATACGTCACGACGAAGTAGTGAGTTCAATCCAAAACGGTCGCTACATTTCCAGAAAGGGCTTACGGGCCCAAAACAGACACCGGGCGCAAAAGTTACGCTCAATTCTTGGAACGCCGACAATCCAAGCGTTCCAAATATGCAAGTGCTCACACTTTCGAAAAATGGCCGAAATCCCTCATACATCACGAAGAAGTTGTGAGTTAAATCCTAAACGGTCGCTACATTTCCAGAAAGGGCTTACGGGCCCAAAACAGACACCGGGCGCAAAAGTTACGCTCAATTCTTGGAACGCCGACAATCCAAGCGTTCCAAATATGCAAGTGCTCACACTTTTGAAAAATGACCGAAATCCCTCATACGTCACGACGAAGTGGTGAGTTCAATCCAAAACGGTCGCTACATTTCCAAAAAGGACTTACGGGCCCAAAACGGACACCGGGTGCAAAGGTTTCGTTCAATTCTTCGTACGCCGACAAACCAAGCGTTCCAAATATGCAAGTGCCCATTATTTCAAAAAATAGCCGAAAACCCTCATACGTCACGAAGAAGTTGTGAGTCAAATCCTAAACGGTCGCTAGATTTCCAAAAAGGACTTACGGGCCCAAAACGGAGACCGGGTGCAAAAGTTACGCTCAATTCTTTGTACGCCGACAATCCAAGCATTCCAAATATGCAAGTGCTCACACTTTCGAAAAATTACCGAAATCCCTCATACGTCACTACGAAGTGGTGAGTTCAATCCAAAACGGTCGCTACATTTCCAAAAAGGACTTACGGGCCCAAAACGGACACCGGTTGCAAAGGTTTCGCTCAATTCTTCGTACGCCGACAATCTAAGCCTTCCGAATATGCAAGTGCTCACACTTTCGAAAAATGACAAAAATCCCTCATACGTCACGACGAGGTGGTGAGTTCAATCCAAAACGGTCGCTACATTTCCAAAAAGGACTTACGGGCCCAAAACGGACACCGGGTGCAAAGGTTTCG
>NW_019257220.1:0-1114 GCF_002742605.1 Olea europaea var. sylvestris
ACTCCCAAAAAATATTTATTATTTTTTCTATCTTTTGTTTTAACTAGCTTTTCTGTAGATCATTTTATTATTTTCTTACATTAAAAATTGAAACATTTTAAATGCATTTAATTATAGAGGGTGAGTTTGGCTCTTCACCCACTCTCTAAATTAAAATATTAGTTTAAAGAGTCTCTCAGACCAAGGTTTTAAGGATTGACTCTTTAAAATAGAGATCATCTTACGTTTAAAGAGTCTCTTGAATATACTCTTAATGGAAGTCGAGCAATCCAATATGTAGTAACATTGTTATTGTTGGTTGTAATCTACTACAAGAGAATTGATCGAGATGTGTCTAACAATTTGGAAAGAATTTTACCCAAAGAAGGAAAAGAGCATATATATTCTTAAATGCCTAGAATATAATTTTTCCTTATGAAAAAATCTTTTATGATCTCAAACTGACTTTCCAAAAATATCTTTCAAAGGAAAAACATGATATAATTTAAAAAATTCGCAGGCACAAATTTTTCTCCCATAGGCATTCTTGAATTTGAGTTAAATATTTTTGCTTCTTTACTTTCCAAAAATAATGTGCACATAAATGTTTCGATGGCAGAAGGGCATGGACTGACCATTATATGCACCTGGGATGAACCTCTTGTTGGAAAATTACACCGATAATTCTGCATATTATATTCACAATAAACATATCGTTTATTTGCATGAAATCGAAACGTATTCCAACTTATTGAAATTGGATTTAAGAAGATAAAATAAGAATTTATCGAATCCGAATACCTGAATATGGATTCTTCCCTTTCAACTCATGATCGAAAGCAAGTAATTCTTTGAATCAAACCTTGCAAGATAAACATATAAATAACGTTAATCATTTTCTAAAATCAAATCATAATAAAAAGAATCAGAAAATGAAGAAAGAAGATACAAACGACGGATTTTTGGCCGAGGCAAGTGTTGGACACTTTGTCCTTAAGATGAATTTGCCCCTCATCGGTGCTAACGGTTATCCGGCAATCATCTCCCAAAATACAACGACCACATCGAGTCATAGTAGCACTCCAAATGACTTCGACCGGCGAACTCGAGCGGAATTCCCTCTCTACCATGATCA
>NW_019257221.1:0-1114 GCF_002742605.1 Olea europaea var. sylvestris
TTAAAAGTAAAATACAATCTCAATAATAACAAACAAACTACAATTGTACAAGTGACAAAAATCAAAAAGCCACTTATGGTGTTAGAAGAAGATAGAGTTGAATACCGAGATACCTCCAAGTGTTCATGCGTTTCAGAATTCAGGGAATCCATGAGAAAAAATTCCTAAGAATTGGAGCTGCTACCACCATCGCTTCCAGACTTCGCATTAGCCTGACAATACACAATCCTTGGTGAGTAGTAGCTTAATTGAGACTTGTGAACGAGACGACAATGATAGTTTTCAACTATTAACTAAAATGAGGCTATTGTACTTCAGAATGGATCCTAATTTTTTTATGACAATTTTACTTCATGTATCTAAAAGCTAAGGAATTAACATATAGTTATTGGTCAAGGTATTGATTTACCTTTAATCGATCAATTTTGGTTTTGGGTTGATAATAGCGACCTGATTCATCCTGCCGAATCTGTTGGAAGTTAATTAATATATGGCCTGATGTTCTAAAAGTTAAGAAAAGTAAAATACAAATATAGGCTGAGTAATTTAATTACCCCAAACTTTAGTGGATAGACTTTTGCTTTTGTTGGATGGAAGAAAACTTGAAGGCCACTGTTTCCCAGGCTTTGTTGATCGTCGAGTATTTTCTTTGCCGAATCCACAGCGGAAGGACTGGAGTAATCTATCTCAATAGTTTCAAGTGTTGGTATTTCTCCAATATCAGATGGGATCTCTACCAAATTCGAGCAATTCCTGAGGATTAGGTGCTCCAGACATGGAAAATGGGTATCGTTGGCTCTCCAGTGCTCCAAATCTGTCTCCCAAATTAGCAGGAATTTTAGTTTGAGAAATTCCCCTTCATTTAGTATCCACTCTCTGCCTTGGAAGGCATGCTCACGCAATTTTAGCACTTCTAGATTAGGTAAGGAACCAAAAACCCTCATGTATTCCCAATCAATTCTACCACGCTCCAAAGTTATCTTTTTGAGACTTGATGGCAAAGCAATGTTAATGAATGTAGAATTTGCTGGCGAGTCAAAAAGAATCTTCAGTGTTTCTAGGTTTCTGAGATTGGCAAAATGGTTGAGAGAGTGAGATGACTCAGAATTATAAT
>NW_019257222.1:0-1114 GCF_002742605.1 Olea europaea var. sylvestris
GCGATTTTTGTTTCCAATCAGCCAGCCAAATTTCAGCCAATTTCGACACTGTCGCGAAAAATGACGAAATTGTCCCTGGCCCGGAATTTATTTCTGAATAACCTGTAAAATTTTAGCCCATTCCGACACCGTCGCAAAAAATTACGGAATTGACCTCGGCGCAATTTTTGTTTCCAATCAACCTGCCAAATTTCAGCCCATTTCGACACCGTCGCGAAAAATGACGAAATTGCCCTTGGTGCGATTTTTGTTTCTGATCAACCTATCAAATTTCAGGCCATTCCGACACTGTCGCGAAAAATGACGAAACTGCCACTGGCGCGATTTTTGTTTCCGATTAACCTGTCAAATTTTAGCCGATTCCGACACTATCGCGGAAAATGACCAAATTACCCTCGGCGCAATTTTTGTTTCCAATCAACCTGCCAAATTTCAGCCCATTTCGACACCGTCGCGAAAAATGACGAAATTGCCCCTCGCTCGATTTTTGCTTCAAATCAACCTGTCAAATTTCAGCCGGTCCCGACACCGTCGCGAAAATGACGAAATTGCCCCCGGCGAGGTTTTTGTTTCCGATCAACCTGCCAAATTTAAGCCCAGTCTGACACCGTCGCAATAAAGGACGAAATTGCCCCCGACGCAATTTTTGTTTCCAATCAACCTGCCAAATTTCGTCCCATTTCGACACCGTCGCGAAAAATTACGAAATTGCCCCTGGCGCGAATTTTGTTTCCAGTCAACTTGCCAAATTTCTGCCCATTCCGACATAGTCGCGAAAAATGACGAAATTGCCGCTGGCGCGGTTTTTGGTTCCGATCAACCTGTCAAATTTTAGACCATTCCGACTCCGTCGCGAAAATTGACGAAATTGCCCCGCCGCGATTTTTGTTTCCAGGCAGTCTGCCAAATTTCAGCCAATTCCGACACCCTAGCGAAAATTTGTGAAATTGCCCCCCGGCGCGATTTTCGTTTTCAGTCGACCTGCCAATTTTCAGCCCATCCCGACACCGTCGCGAAAAATGACGAAATTGCCCCCGGTGCGATTTTTGCTTCCAGTAAATTAGCCAAATTTCAACCCATTCCGACACCGTCGCGAAAATGACGAAATTGCCCT
>NW_019257223.1:0-1114 GCF_002742605.1 Olea europaea var. sylvestris
ACTAACATTGAATCTATAGCAAAATTTTTGCATCAAATTTGTCTTTCATTTCATACAAAAATTCTCCGTCTCTTGTGGTTTGAAGTACTGCCATTACAAGAACTTATCATTGTATCTTGGGAGACGATTGTTAATCCACCGTCGACACTTGTGCAAGGTAAATTCATCTTAAGGACAAAAAGTTCAACTCTTCTCTCGATCTTCTTGCATTCCAATTTCTAAATTTGTGTTTGTTCGGGTTTCTATCCATTTTTCGGATAGGTTAGTGTTATTATTTATTTCCTAAAATAAAGAAATCACTTCATCACAATTTTTATAACATTCTTAAAAATAATTTTTTGAAATGATTTCTTTATTTAATTTTTATTTTACTCAATTAAACTGAAATTCATTTTCGATTTAATTTTGTACTCTCTCTTGATGATCTTGATGAAATTAGAATTAGTTCTATCTTCTATTTGTTGGGAAATGACTACCATTAAAGATACTGCCGATATTACTTAGGTTGTTGTTTTCCTAATTGTCGTTCCTCCAGTTATAATTTTCTCTAATCAACCTCTGTGTCACATGGAGAGAAACTGAATAAAATTTAGTGGGATTGATTTTTAAAAAATGGTGATAGAAGATGTTGTTCTATCTAACAATACTCAATTTGGCAAAATTTCTGAATGTGATATTCTCACTGTACAAGAAGGGGAAAACAATAGAACATTGTTTATTGTATTAGGTGCTTGGAAATATTCAGACTTCTTATGTAAGAATTACATATTGAATAGTTTGGATAACAAATTATACAATGTGTATAGTTCCATGAAATCTCCTAAAAAGTAATGAGAATCCCTGGAGAAGAAGAAATATAAAACTGAAGAAGTCAGGATAAAGTTCATCGTCGAAAAATTCTTTGACGACAAAATGGTAAATTCCAAAACGGTAATAAGTCAAGCACAAGAACTGCAGCTACTTCTCCATGGCATTCACATGGAGAACATGTCTCTAAGTGAAACTTTTTATGTGGCTATAATTATCGAGAAACTTCCACCTATGTAGAAGAACCTCAAGAACTATCTCAAACAAAAGTGCAAAGAGATGAACATTGAAGAACTCATAGTTCAGT
>NW_019257224.1:0-1114 GCF_002742605.1 Olea europaea var. sylvestris
AAAAAAAAAAAAATTGTCTTACCTGACAACGGACCGAATTGGGAGTTGAAAAGGCCCTTTCACCCTCCACCTTACCCCCACCTCACAATAATACATACACATATTCAATGGTAGAGACAGATCGCACCTGCATATATTTTAGGCAGACTAAGAGTTGGTGCAATATGTTAACTTCCTACTTCTTCTACTTTGTTACTTCTACATGAAATGATCAATAAGTCCTTGCTCAAGAATGGAATCCCTCACTATTCTATGTGCTCAAATGTTATTTTCCATCTATCTTAAGGTGAAAATGTACTTTTTGGAGGGATCTTATCGATAAACAATACCCTCCCAACTGAAATTAAGTTGAGGAAGAGGCAGACAGAATGGAGCTAGGCAATACTTTTTCACTTTTTTCTTGAGATTTTATTTATTATTGTAAAAAATAGATGACTCCTTTGGAGATTGTCAGAGTATAGTTGTTTATATATTTAGAATTTGAGTTATGTTCCTTAGTTGATCGTCCAAGATTCTGATTTCTACATTTCTGTTATGTTAAATTTCTTTAAGTCGAACTGTATGGGGTAGAATCTTTTTTCCATCACGAATAGACCTAATATTAGATGGGTATATTAAGCTCCTCTTTGGTTTGGATAAAATTTAAATTTCTAGTAGTTTTTGATTAAAAAAATGATGAAATGTGTGCATTGAAAGGTTGATGATCCAAAAAACATGTGGTTGAAATAAGTTTGAAAAAAAAAAAGAGAAATGGCGACCAAACTGTTGGGAATCTACTTATTATACGAAGCGAAAAATAAAACAGATTTCAATTTTCACCAAGGATCTTTTTATGTTTAAATAGAAATTATGATAGAAAATGTACATTTGAAGAGATCTGCAAACCTTTTGCTTTTTCTTTTGTTCCAACAACATTGAGCTGTCCAACTGTTCAGCCTCTAATGGTAATCCACACAGAGAAACAGATTATGAAAACTAGGATTTTTTTTTTTTTGGTGCTAGCAAGAATAATGAGTTTTCTCTATAGATCTGAAACCCCAGTTACCAATTTATAAAAACCCAAACGGGCTTGGCCCATTTCCGAATTCGATCCAAGATTTAATTAATTCACTTA
>NW_019257225.1:0-1114 GCF_002742605.1 Olea europaea var. sylvestris
AAAGCCACTTTTCATTGGCTCGATTCCAATCGAATTAGACTAGAAATTCGCCAAAAACGAACAAACCCGAAGTTATCACGAAATCAAATACCACTTTTCATTGGCTCGATTCCAATCGAATTAGACTAATAATTTTTCAAAAACGAACAATCCCGAAGTTATCATGAAATCAAAAGCACCTTTTCTTTGGCTCGATTACAATCGAATTAAACAAGGAATTCGCTAAAAATGATCAAACCCGAAGTTATCATGATATCAAAAACCACTTTTCATTGGGTCGATTCTAATCGAATTAGACTAGCAATTTGCAAAAAGCAAACAAACCAGAAGTTCTCATGAAATCCAAACCCACTTTTCATTGGCTCGATTCCAATCGAATTAGACTAGCAATTCGCAAAAAACGAACAAGCCCGAAGTTATCACGAAATCAAATACCACTTTTCATTGGCTCGATTCCTATCGAATTAGACTAACAATTCGCAAAAAACGAACAATCTCGAAGTTATCAAGAAATCAAAAACCACTTTTCATTGGGTCGATTCCAATCGAATTAGACTAGCAATTCGCATAAAAATGAACAAACCCGAAGTTAACAAGAAATCAAAAACCTCTTTTTGTTGGCTCGATTCCAATCGAATTAGACTAGTGATTCGCCAAAAATGTACAAACCCGAAGTCATCATGAAATCAAATACCACTTTTCATTGGGTCGATTCCAATCGAATTTGACTAGCAATTCGCCAAAAACGAACAAACCTGAAGTTTTCTTGAAATCAAATACCACTTTTCAATGGCTAAATTCCAACTGAATTAGACTAGCAATTCGCCAAAAATGAACAAACCCGAAGTTATCGTGAAATCAAAAACCATTTTTCGTTGGCTCGATTCCCGTCGATAGACTAGCAATTCGCCCAAAAACGAACAAACTCGAAGTTATCATGAAATCGAAAACCAGTTTTCATTGGGTCGATTCCAATCGAATTAGCCTAGCAATTCGCCAAAAATGAACAAACCCGAAGTTATCATGAAACCAAAAGCAACTTTTCATTGGCTCGATTCCAATCGAATTAGACTAGCATTTCACCAAAAATGAACAAACCCGAAGTTATCATGAA
>NW_019257226.1:0-1114 GCF_002742605.1 Olea europaea var. sylvestris
CAATTAGATCATAGTCCGATTAACAACTTTGGGTTAACCATCAGTTTGTGAGTGACAAGTGGTAGAAAACAACAATTTCATGCATAGCTTATTCCACAAAACCCACCAAAAATGACTAAGGAATTTGACATCCCTATCTGAAACGATGCTCCTAGGAATCCTATGTAAACACACTACTTTCTTAATGAATAGATCCATAATGTTTGAAGCATCATCAGTTTTATGGTATGGAATGAAATGTGTCATTTTACTAAATCTATCTACCACCACAAATCTTGAATCTCATCCCTTCTTAGTCTCAGGCAAACCCAAAAAAAGTTCATATAAATGTCAACCCAAGGTTCCCTAAGAATGAGCAAAGGTATGTACAATTCTTGAGGTAAAACCTTAGAGTTAGCCTTTTTACAAGTTATGCACCTAGTACAAACCCGTTCTACGTCAATATTCATTTAAGCCAATAAAAAAGTTCCCCAATGTCTCTAAAGTCTTCTTAACTCCAAAGTAACCCATTAGACCCCCACTGTGTACTTCTCTTACCTACAATTCTCGCATTGAACAATTAGGAATACATAGTTTGTTTTCCCAAAACAAATAAACCCCATGTCTAAAGAATTTATCTATAGCTTTTTTATTACATGAGTCGTATATATCAGAAAAATCTTGATCATTGACATACATGTCCTTAATGTATTCAAAACTAAGAAACTTCGCACTTAAAAAGTTAGAAACACATACAATCTAGAAAATGCATCCGCTACCACATTCTTCTTACCTCGTTTGTACTGGTTGACATAGGAAAATGTTTTGATGAATTCCATCCATCTCTCATGCCTTTGGTTTTGCTTACCCTGGCCTCGTAAATGCTTCAATGACTCATGGTCAGTGTGAATCACAAACTCCTTTGGCCATAGGTAGCACTACCATGTCCCCAAGGCTCCAACAAGTGAATACAACTCCTTGTCATATAGAGGATAGTTGAGAGCTGTTTCACTTAGCTTTTCACTAACGTAAGCTATCGGCCTTCTATCCTGCATTAAAATTGCTCCAATACCTATCCCAGAGGCATCACATTCAATCTCAAAAGTTTTGTCAAAATTAGAAAGTGCTAAAATCG
>NW_019257227.1:0-18921 GCF_002742605.1 Olea europaea var. sylvestris
AAAATCCCTCTTACGTCACGACAAAGTGGCGAGTTCAATCCAAAACGGTCGCTACATTTCCAAAAAGTACTTATGGTCCCAAATAGGACACCGCGTGCAAAAGTTGCGCTCAATTCTTCTTACGCCGACAAACAAAGCGTTCCAAATATGCAAGTGCTCATTCTTTCAAAAAATGGCCAAAATCCCTCATACGTCACGACGAAGTGGTGAGTTCAATCCAAAACGATCGCTACATTTCCAAAAAGTACTTATGGGCCCAAAACGGACACTAGGTGCGAAACTAACGCTCAATTCTTGGTACGCTGACAATCCAAGCGTTCCAAATATGCAAGTGCTCACTCGTTCGAAAAATGGCCGAAATCCCTCATATGTCACGACGAAGTTGGGAGTTCAATCCAAAACGGTCGCTACATTTCCAAATAGTACTTATGGTCCCAAAACGGACACCGGGTGCAAAAGTTGCGCTCAATTGTTTGTACGTCGACAAGCCAAGCGTTCCAAATATGAAAGTGCTCACACTTTCAAAAAATGGCCGAAATCACTCGTATGTCACGATGAAGTTGTGAGTTTGGTACAAAACGGTCGCTACATTTCCAAAAAGTACTTATTGTCCCAAAACGGACACCGTGGGCAAAAGTTACGGTCAATTCATCGTACGCCGACAATCCAAGCGTTCCAAATTTGCAAGTGCTCACACTTTCGAAAAATGACCTAAATCCCTCATACGTCATGACGAAGTGGTGAGTTCAATCCAAAACGGTCGCTACATTTCCAAAACGGACTTACGCGCCCAAAACGGACCCCGGGTGCAAAAGTTACGCTCAATTCTTCGTACGTCGACAATCCAAGCGTTCCAAATATGCAAGTGCTCACACTTTCAAAAGATGACCTAAATCCCTCATACGTCACGACAAAGTGGTGAGTTCAATCCAAAACGGTCGCTACATTTCGAAAAAGGACTTACGGGCCAAAAACGGACACCGTCTGCAAAAGTTACGCTCAATTCTTCGTACGCCGGCAATCCAAGACTTCCAAATATGCAAGTGCGCACTCGTTCAAAAAATGGCCGAAATCCCTCATACGTCACGACGAAGTGGTGAGTTCAATCCAAAATGGTCGCTACATTTCCAAAAAGGACTTACGGGCCCAAAACGGACACCGGGTGCAAAAGTTGCGCTCAATTCTTCGTACGTCGACAATCCAAGCGTTCCAAATATGCAAGTGCTCACACTTTCGAAAAATGACCTAAATCCCTCATACGTCACGACGAAGTGGTGAGTTCAATCCAAAACGGTCGCTACATTTCCAAAAAGTACATATGGACCCAAAACGGACACAGTGTGCAAAAGTTACGCCCAATTCTTCGTACGCCGAAAATCCAAGTCTTCCAAATATGCAAGTGCTCATTCTTTTGAAAAATGGCCGAAATCCCTCGTACGTCACGACGAAGTGGTGAGTTCAATCCAAAACGATCGCTACATTTCCAAAAAGTACTTATGGTCCCAAAACGGACACCGTGTGCAAAAGTTACGCTCAATTCTTCGTACGCCGACAAACAAAGCGTTCCAAATATGCAAGTGCTCATTCTTTTGAAAAATGGCCGAAATCCCTCATACGTCATGATGAAATGATGAGTTAAATCCAAAACGGTCGCCACATTTCTAAAAAGTACTTATGGGCCCAAAACGGACACCAGGTGCGAAAGTAACGCTCAATTCTCGGTATGCTGACAATCCAAGCGTTCCAAATATGCAAGTGCTCACACTTTCGAAAAATGACCTAAATCCCTCATACGTCACGATGAAGTGGTGAGTTCAATCCAAAACGGTCGCTACGTTTCCAAAAAGTACTTATGGGCCCAAAACGGACACAGTGTGCAAAAGTTACGCTCAATTCTTCGTACGCCGACAATCCAAGTGTTCCAAATATGCAAGTGCTCATTCTTTTGAAAAATGGCCGAAATCCCTCATATGTCACGACGAAGTGGTGAGTTCAATCCAAAACGATCGCTACATTTCCAAAAAGTACTTATGGTCCCAAAATGGACACCGTGTGCAAAAGTTACGCTCAATTCTTCGTACGCCGACAAACAAAGCGTTCCAAATATGCAAGTGCTCATTCTTTTGAAAAATGGTCGAAATCCCTCATACGTCATGATGAAATGATGAGTTAAATCCAAAACGGACGCTACAGTTCTAAAAAGTACTTATGGGCCCAAAACGGACACCAGGTGCGAAAGTTACGCTCAATTCTTGGTACGCTGACAATCCAAGCGTTCCAAATATGCAAGTGCTCACACTTTCGAAAAATGGCCGAAATCCCTCATACGTCACGATGAAGTGGTGAGTTCAATCCAAAACGGTCGCTACATTTCCAAAAAGAACTTACGGCCCAAAACGGACACCGGGTGCAAATGTTGCGCTCAATTCTGCGTACGTCGACAATCCAAGCGTTCCAAATATGCAAGTGCTCGCTCTTTCGAAAAATGGCCGAAATCCCTCTTACGTCACGACAAAGTGGCGAGTTCAATCCAAAACGGTCGCTACATTTCCAAAAAGTACTTATGGTCCCAAAACGGACACCGTGTGCAAAAGTTACGCTCAATTCTTCGTATGCCGACAAACAAAGCGTTCCAAATATGCAAGTGCTCATTCTTTCGAAAAATGGCCGAAATCCCTCATACGTCACGACGAAGTGGTGAGTTCAATCCAAAATGGTCGCGACATTTCCAAAAAGGACGTACGGGCCCAAAACGGACACCGGGTGCAAAAGTTGCGCTCAATTCTTCGTACGTCGACAATCCAAGCGTTCCAAATATGTAAGTGCTCACTGGTTCGAAAAATGGCCGAGATCCCTCATACATCACGACGAAGTTGGGAGTTCAATCCAAAACGGTCGCTACATTTCCAAATAGTACTTTTGGTCCCAAAACGGACATCGTGTGCAAAACTTGCGCTCAATTCTTCGTACGTCGACAATCCGAGCGTTCCAAATATGCAAGGGCTCACACTTTCGAAAAATGACCTAAATCCCTCATACGTCACGACGAAGTGGTGAGTTCAATCCAAAACGGTCGCTACATTTCCAAAAAGTACTTATGGGCCCAAAACGGACACAGTGTGCAAAAGTTACGTTCAATTCTTCGTACGCCGGCAATCCAAGTGTTCCAAATATGCAAGTGCTCATTCTTTTGAAAAATGGCCGAAATCCCTCGTACGTCACGACGAAGTGGTGAGTTCAATCCAAAACGATCGCTACATTTCCAAAAAGTACTTATGGTCCCAAAACGGACACCGTGTGCAAAAGTTACGCTCAATTCTTCGTACGCCGACAAACAAAGCGTTCCAAATATGCAAGTGCTCATTCTTTTGAAAAATGTCCGAAATCCCTCATACGTCATGATGAAATGATGAGTTAAATCCAAAACGGTCGCTACATTTCTAAAAAGTACCTATGGGCCCAAAACGGACACCAGGTGCGAAAGTTACGCTCAATTCTTGGTACGCTGACAATCCAAGCATTCCAAATATGCAAGTGCTCACACTTTCGAAAAATGGCCGAAATCCCTCATACGTCACGATGAAGTGGTGAGTTCAATCCAAAACGGTCGCTACATTTCCAAAAAGAACTTACGGCCCAAAACGGACACCGGGTGCAAATGTTGCGCTCAATTCTTCGTACGTCGACAATCCAAGCGTTCCAAATATGCAAGTGCTCGCTCTTTCGAAAAATGGCCGAATTCCCATTTATGTCACGACAAAGTGGCGAGTTCAATCCAAAACGGTCGCTACATTTCCAAAAAGTACTTATGGTCCCAAAACGGACACCGTGTGCAAAAGTTACGCTCAATTCTTCGTACGCCGACAAACAAAGCGTTCCAAATATGCAAGTGCTCATTCTTTCGAAAAATGGCCAAAATCCCTCATACGTCACGACGAAGTGGTGAGTTCAATCCAAAATGGTCGCTACATTTCCAAAAAGGACTTACGGGCCCAAAACAGACACCGGGTGCAAAAGTTGCGCTCAATTCTTCTTACGTCGACAATCCAAGCGTTCCAAATATGTAAGTGCTCACTGGTTCGAAAAATGGCCGAGATCCCTCATACATCACGACGAAGATGGGAGTTCAATCCAAAACGGTCGCTACATTTCCAAATAGTACTTATGGTCCCAAAACGGACATCGGGTGCAAAACTTGCGCTCAATTCTTCGTACGTCGACAATCCGAGCGTTCCAAATATGCAAGTGCTCACACTTTTGAAAAATGACCTAAATCCCTCATACGTCACTATGAATTGGTGAGTTCAATCCAAAACGGTCGCTACATTTCCAAAAAGGACTTACGGGCCCAAAACGGACACAGTGTGCAAAATTACGCACAATTCTTGGTACGCCGACAATCCAAGCGTTCCAAATTTGCAAGTGCTCACACTTTCAAAAAATGACCTAAATCCCTCATACGTCATGACGAAGTGGTGAGTTCAATCCAAAACGGTCGCTACATTTCCAAAACGGACCCCGGGTGCAAAAGTTACGCTCAATTCTTCGTACGTCGACAATCCAAGCGTTCCAAATATGCAAGTGCTCACACTTTCGAAAGATGACCTAAATCCCTCATACGTCACGACAAAGTGGTGAGTTCAATCCAAAACGGTCGCTACATTTCGAAAAAGGACTTACGGGCCCAAAACGGACACCGGGTGCAAAAGTTACGTTCAATTCTTCGTACGCCGACAATCCAAGCGTTCCAAATATGCAAGTGATCACACTTTGGAAAAATGGCTGAAATCCCTCATACGTCGTGACGAAGTGGTGAGTTCAATCCAAAACGGTCGTTACGTTTCCAAAAAGTACTTACGGGCCCAAAATGGACACTGGGTGCAAAAGTTACGCTCAATTCTTCGTACGCCGACAATCCAAGCATTCCAAATATGCAAGTGCTCACACTTTGGAAAAATGGCGGAAATCCCTCATACGTTACGACGAAGTGGAGAGTTCAATCCAAAACGGTCGCTACATTTCCAAAAAATACTTATGGGCCCAAAACGGACACAGTGTGCAAAAGTTACGATCAATTCTTCGTACGCCAACAATCCAAGTGTTCCAAATATGCAAGCGCTCATTCTTTCGATAAATGGCCAAAATCCCTCATACGTCACAATGAAGTTGTGAGTTAAATCCAAAATGGTCGTTACATTTCCATAAAGGACTTACGGGCCCAAAACGGACACCGGGTGCAAAAGTTACGCTCAATTCTTAATACGCCGACAATCCAAGCGTTCCAAATATGCAAGTGCTCACACTTTCGAAAAATGACCTAAATCTCTCATACGTCACGACGAAGTGGTGAGTTCAATCCAAAACGGTCGGTACATTTCCAAAAAGGACTTACGGGCCCAAAACGGACACCGGGTGCAAAAGTTGCACTCAATTCTTCGTACATCGACAATCCAAGCGTTCCAAATGTGCAAGTGCTCATTCTTTCATAAAATGGCCGAAATCCCTTGTACGTCACGACGAAGTTGTGAGTTCAATCCAAAATGGTCGCTAAATTTCCAAAAAGTACTTACGGTCCCAAAACGGACACCGTGTCCAAAAGTTACGCTCAATTCTTCGTACGCCGACAATCCAAGTGTTCCAAATATGCAAGTGCTCATTCTTTCGAAAAATGGCTAAAATCCCTCATACATCAAGACGAAGTTGTGAGTTAAATCCAAAACGGATGCTACATTTCCAAAAAGGACTTACGGGCCCAAAACGGACACCGGGTGTAAAAGTTGCGCTCAATTCTTCGTACGTCGACAATCCAAGCGTTCCAAATATAAAAGTGCTCATTCGTTCAAAAAATGGCCAGAATCCCTCATACGTCACGACGAAGTGGTGAGTTCAATCCAAAACGGTCGCTACATTTCCAAAAAGTACTTATGGTCCCAAAACGGACACCGTGTGCAAAAGTTACGCTCAATTCTTCGTACGCCAACAATTCAAGTGTTCCAAATATGCAAGTGCTCATTCTTTTGAGAAATGGCCGAAATCCCTCATACGTCACGACGAAGTTGTGAGTTAAATCCAAAACGGATGCTACATTTCCAAAAAGGGCTTACGGGCCTAAAACGGACACTGGGTGTAAAGGTTACGCTCAATTCTTTGTACGCCGACAATCCAAGCGTTCCAAATATGCAAGTGCTCACACTTTCAAAAAATGGCCGAAATCCCTCATACGTCACGACGAAGTTGTGAGTTAAATCCTAAACGGTCGCTACATTTCCAAAAAGGACTTACGGGCCCAAAACGGACACCGGGTGTAAAAGTTACGCTCAATTCTTCGTACGCTGACAATCCAAGTGTTCCAAATATGCAAGTGCTCAGTCTTTCGAAAAATGGCCGAAATCCCTCAGACATCATGACGAAGTTGTGAGTTAAATCCAAAACGGTCGCTACATTTCATAAAAGTACTTATGGGACCAAAACGGACACCGGGTGCAAAAGTTACGCTCAATTCTTGGTACGCCGACAATCCAAGCATTCCAAATATGCAAGTGCTCACACTTTCGAAAAATGGCCGAAATCCCTCATACGTCACGACGAAGTGGTGAGTTCAATCCAAAACGGTCGCTACATTTCCAAAAAGTACTTATGGGCCCAAAACGGACACAGTGTGCAAAAGTTAAGCTCAACCCTTCGTACGCCGAAAATCCAAGTGTTCCAAATATGCAAGTGCTCATTCTTTTGAAAAATGGCCGAAATCCCTTATATGTCACGATGTAGTGGCAAGTTCAATCCAAAACGGTCGCTACATTTCCAAAAAGTACTTATGGGCCCAAAACGGACACCGTGTGCAAAAGTTACGCTCAATTCTTGGTACGCCGACAAACAAAGCGTTACAAATATGCAAGCACTCACACTTTCAAAAAATGGCCGAAATCCCTCATACGTCACGACGAAGTGGTAAGTTCAATCCAAAACGGTAGCTACATTTCCAAAAAGTACTTATGGGCCCAAAACGGACACCGGGTGCAAAAGTTACGCTAAATTCTTCGTACGCCGACAATCAAAGCATTCCAAATATGCAAGTGCTCATTCTTTCGAAAAATGGCCGAAATCCCTCATACGTCACGACGAAGTTGTGAGTTAAATCCAAAACGGTCGCTACATTTCCAAAAAGGACTTACGGTCCCAAAACGGACACCGGGTGCAAAAGTTATGCTCAATTCTTGGTACACCGACAATCCAAGCGTTCCAAATATGCAAGTGCTCACACTTTCGAAAGATGACCTAAATCCCTCATACGTCACGACAAAGTGGCGAGTTCAATCAGAAACGGTCGCTACATTTTGAAGAAGGACTTACGGGCCCAAAACGGACACCGGGTGCAAAAGTTACGCTCAATTCTTTGTACGCCGACAGTCCAAGCGTTCCAAATATGCAAGTGCTCATTCTTTCAAAAAATGGTCGAAATCAATCATACGTCACGACGAAGTTGTGAGTTAAATCCTAAACGTTCGCTACATTTCCAAAAAGGACTTACCGGCCCAAAACGGACATCGGGTGCAAAAGTTACTCTCAATTCTTCGTACGCCGACAATCCAAGCGTTCCAAATATGCAAGTGCTCATTCTTTCAAAAAATGGCCGAAATCCCTCGTACGTCACGACGAAGTGGTATATCCAATCCAAAACGGTCGCTACATTTCCAAAAAGTACTTATGGGCCCAAAACGGACACAGTGTGCAAAAGTTACGCTCAATTCTTCGTACGCCGACAATCCAAGCGTTCCAAATATGCAAGTGCTCACACTTTCGAAAAATGACCCAAATCTCTCATAGGTTACGACGAAGTGGTGAGTTCAATCCAAAACGGTCACTATATTCCCAAAAAGTACTTATGGGCCCAAAACGGACACCGTGTGCAAAAGTTACGCTCAATTCTTCATCCGCCGACTCTCCGAGCGTTCGAAATATGCAAGTGCTCATTCTTTCGAAAAATGGCCAAAATCCCTCGTACGTCACGACGAAGTAGTGAGTTCAATCCAAAACGGCCGCTACATTTCCAAAAAGTACTTATGGGCCCAAACGGACACCGTGAACAAAAGTTAAGCTCAATTGTTCGTCCTCCGACTCTCCAAGCGTTCCAAATATGCAAGTGCTCATTCTTTCGAAAAATGGCCAAAATCCCTCGTACGTCACGGCGAAGTGGTGAGTTCAATCCAAAGCGGTCGCTACATTTCCGAAAAGTACTTATGAGCCTAAAATGGACACTGTGTGCAAAAGTTACGCTCAATTCTTCGTCCGCCGACTCTCCAAGCGTGCCAAATATGCAAGTACTCATTTTTTTCAAAAATGGCCAAAATCCCTCGTACGTCACGGCGAAGTGGTGAGTTCAATCCAAAACGGTCGCTACATTTTCCAAAAAGTACTTATGGGCCGAAAACGGACACCGTGTGCAAAAGTTATGCTCAATTCTTCGTACGCCGACTCTCCAAGCGTGCCAAATATGCAAGTACTCATTTTTTTCAAAAATGGCCAAAATCCCTCGTATGTCATGACGAAGTGGTGAGTTCAATCCAACACGGCCGCTACATTTCCAAAAAGCACTTATGGGCCCAAACGGACACCGTGAACAAAAGTTAAGCTCAATTGTTCGTCCTCCGACTCTCCAAGCGTGCCAAATATGCAAGTACTCATTTTTTTCAAAAATGGCCAAAATCCCTCGTACGTCACGATGAAGTGGTCAGTTCAATCCAAAACGGTCGTTACATTTCCAAAAAGTACTTATGGGCCCAAAACGGACACCGTGTGCAAAACTTACGCGCAATTCTTCGTACGCCGACTCTCCAAGCGTTCCAAATATGCAAGTGCTCATTCTTTCAAAAAATGGCCAAAATCCCTCGTATGTCATGACGAAGTGGTGAGTTCAATCCAAAACGATCGCTACATTTCCAAAAAGTAATTATGGGCCCAAAACGGACACAGTGTGCTAAAGTTACGCTCAATTCTTAGTACGCCGACTCTCCAAGCGTTCCAAATATGAAAGTACTCATTCCTTCAAAATATGGCAAAAATCCCTCTTATGTCACGACGAAGTGGTGAGTTCAATCCAAAATGGTCGCTACATTTCCAAAAAGTACTTATGGGTCCAAAACGGACACCATGTGCAAAAGTTACGCTCAATTCTTCGTCCGCCGACTCTCCAAGTGTGTCAAATATGCAAGTGCTCATTCTTTAGAAAAGTGGCCGAAATCCCTCGTACGTCACGACGAAGTGGTGAGTTCAATCCAAAATGGTCGCTTCATTTCCAAAAAGTACTTATGGGCCCAAAACGGACACCGTGTGTAAAAGTTATGCTCAATTCCTCGTCCGTCGACTCTCCAAGCGTTCTAAATATACAAGTGCTCATTCTTTCAAAAAATGGCCAAAATCCCTTGTACGTCTCGACGAATTGGTGATTTCAATACAAAATGGTCGCTACATTTC
Source organism: Olea europaea var. sylvestris (assembly GCF_002742605.1). Classification (NCBI taxonomy): domain Eukaryota; kingdom Viridiplantae; phylum Streptophyta; class Magnoliopsida; order Lamiales; family Oleaceae; genus Olea; species Olea europaea. The sequence continues at coordinate 9,472 of NW_019257227.1, forward strand.
CAAAAAGTACTTATGGGCCCAAAACGGACATCGTGTGCAAAAGTTACGCTCAATTCTTCGTACACCGACTCTCCAAGTGTTACAAATATGGAAGTGCTCATTCTTTCGAAAAATGGTCAAAATCCCTTGTACGTCACGACGAAGTGGTGAGTTCAATCCAAAACGGTCGCTACATTTCCAAAAAGTACTTATGGGCCCAAAACGGACACCGTGTGCAAAAGTTACGCTCAATTCTTCATCCGTCGACTCTCCAAGCTTTCCAAATATACAAGTGCCCATTCTTTCGAAAAATGGCCAGAATCCCTCGTACGTCACGGCGAAGTGGTGAGTTGAATCCAAGGCAGTCGCTACATTTCCAAAAAGTACTTATGGGCCCAAAACGGACACCGTGTGCAAAAGTTACGCTCAATTCTTCGTCCGTCAACTCTCCAAGCGTTCCAAATATGCAAGTGCTCATTTTTTTGAAAAATGGCCAAAATTCCTCGTACGTCACTGCGAAGTTGTGAGTTTAATCCAAAATAGTCGCTATATTTCTAAAAAGTACTTTTGGGCCCAAAACGGACACCGTGTGAAAAATTAACGCTCAATTCTTCGTCCGCTGACTCTCCAAGCGTTCTAAATATGCAAGTGCTCATTCTTTCGAAAAGTGGCCGAAATCCCTCTTACGTTACGATGAAGTACTGAGTTCAATCTAAAACGGTCGCTACATTTCCAAAAAGTACTTATGGGCCCAAAACGGACACCGTGTGCAAAAGTTACGCTCAATTCTTCGTCTGTCGACTCTCCAAGCGTACCAAATATGCAAGTGCTCATTCTTTCGAAAAATGGCCAAAATCCCTCGTACGTCACGGTGAAATGGTGAGCTCAATCCAAAACAGTCACTACATTTCCAAAAAGTGCTTATGGGCCGAAAACGGACACCGTGTGCAAAAGTTACGCCCAATTCTTCGTCCTCAGAATCTTCAAGCGTTCTAAATATGCAAGTGCTCATTCTTTCGAAAAATGGACAAAATCCCTCGTACGTCACGACGAAGTGGTGAGTTCAATCCAAAACGGTCACTACATTTCCAAAAAGTACTTATGGGCCCAAAACGGACATTGTGTGCAAAAGTTACGCTCAATTCTTCGTCCGTTGACTCTCCGAGCGTTCGAAATATGCAAGTGCTCATTCTTTCGAAAAATGGCCAAAATCCCTCGTACGTCACGACGAAGTAGTGAGTTCAATCCAAAACGGCCGCTACATTTCCAAAAAGTACTTATGGGCCCAAAACGGACACTGTGAACAAAAGTTAAGCTCAATTGTTCATCCTCCGACTCTCCAAGCGTTCCAAATATGCAAGTGCTCATTCTTTCGAAAAATGGCCAAAATCCCTCGTACGTCACGGCGAAGTGGTGAGTTCAATCCAAAGCGGTCGCTACATTTCCGAAAAGTACTTATGAGCCTAAAATGGACACTATGTGCAAAAGTTACGCTCAATTCTTCGTCCGCCGACTCTCCAAGCGTGCCAAATATGCAAGTGCTCATTTTTTTCAAAAATGGCCAAAATCCCTCGTACGTTACGGCGAAGTGGTGAGTTCAATCCAAAACGGTCGCTACATTTTCCAAAAAGTACTTATGGGCCCAAAATGGACACCGTGTGCAAAAGTTACGCTCAATTCTTCGTACGCCGACTCTCCAAGCGTTCCAAATATGCAAGTGCTCATTTTTTCGAAAAACGGCCAAAATCCCTCTTACGTCACGATGAAGGGGAGAGTTCAATCCAAAATGGTCGCTATATTTCTAAAAAGTACTTATGGGCCCAAAACGGACACCGTGTGCAAAAGTTACGCTCAATTCTTCGTCCGTCGACTCTCAAAGCGTGCCAAATATGCAAGTGCTCATTCTTTCGAAAAATGGCCAAAATCCCTTGTACGTCACGACGAAGTGGTGAATTCTATCCAAAACGGTCGCTACATTTCCAAAAAGTACTTATGGCCCAAAACAGACACCGTGTGCAAAAGTTAATCTCAATTCGTCGTCCGCCGACTCTCTAAGCGTGCCAAATTTGCAAGTGCTCATTCTTTCAAAAAGTGGTCGAAATCCCTCTTACGTTACGACGAAGTGCTGAGTTCAATCTAAAACGGTCGCTACGTTTCCAAAAAGTACTTATGGGCCCAAAACGGACTCCGTGTGAAAAAGTTATGCTCATTTCTTCGTCCATCAACTCTCCAAGCATTCTAAATATAAAAGTGCTCATTCTGTCGAAAAATGGGCAAAATCCCTCTTACGTCACGATGAAGTGGTCAGTTCAATCCAAAACGGTCGCTACATTTCCAAAAAGTACTTATGGGCCCAAAACGGACACCGTGTGCAAAAGTTACGCTCAATTCTTCGTACGCCGACTCTCCAAGCGTTCCAAATATGCAAGTGCTCATTCTTTCGAAAAATGGCCAAAATCCCTCGTACGTCACGACGAAGTGGCGAGTTCAATCCAAAACGATCGCTACATTTCCAAAAAGTAATTATGGGCCCAAAACGGACACAGTGTGCTAAAGTTACGCTCAATTCTTAGTACGCCGACTCTCCAAGCGTTCCAAACATGAAAGTGCTCATTCCTTCAAAATATGGCAAAAATCCCTCTTACGTCACGACGAAGTGGTGAGTTCAATCCAAAATGGTCGCTACATTTCCAAAAAGTACTTATGGGCCCAAAACGGACACCTTGTGCAAAAGTTACGCTCAATTCTTCGTCCGCCGACTCTCCAAGTGTGTCAAATATGCAAGTGCTCATTCTTTAGAAAAGTGGCCGAAATCCCTCGTACGTCGACGAAGTGGTGAGTTCAATCCAAAATGGTCGCTTCATTTCCAAAAAGTACTTATGGGCCCAAAACGGACACCGTGTGGAAAAGTTATACTCAATTCTTCGTCCGTCGACTCTCCAAGCGTTCTAAATATACAAGTGCTGATTCTTTCGAAAAATGGCCAAAATCCCTTGTACGTCTCGACGAATTGGTGAGTTCAATCCAAAACGGTCGCTACATTTCGAAAAAGTACTTATGGGCCCAAAAACGGACACCTGTGCAAAAGTTACGCCCAATTCTTCATCCTCAGACTCTCCAAGCGTTCTAAATATGCAAGTGCTCATTCTCTCAAAAAATGGACAAAATCCCTCGTACGTCATGACGAAGTAATGAGTTCAATCCAAAACGGTCATTTCATTTCCAAAAAGTACTTATGGGCCCAAAACGGACACAATGTGCAAAAGTTACGCTCAATTCTTCGTCCGTCGACTCTCCAAGCGTTCGAAATATACAAGTGCTCATTCTTTCGAAAAATGACCAAAATCCCTCGTACGTCATGACGAAGTAATGAGTTCAATCCAAAACGGCCGCTACATTTCCAAAAAGTACTTATGGGCCCAAAACGGACATCGCGTGCAAAAGTTACGCTCAATTCTTCGTCCGTCGACTCTCCAAGCGTTCGAAATATACAAGTGCTCATTCTTTCGAAAAATGACCAAAATCCCTCGTACGTCATGACGAAGTAATGAGTTCAATCCAAAACGGCCGCTACATTTCCAAAAAGTACTTATGGGCCCAAAACGGACATCGCGTGCAAAAGTTACGCTCAATTCTTCGTCCGTCGACTCTCCAAGCGTTCTAAATATACAAGTGCTGATTCTTTCGAAAAATGGCCAAAATCCCTTGTACGTCCCGACGAATTGGTGAGTTCAATCCAAAACGGTCGCTACATTTCCAAAAAGTACTTATGGGCCCAAAACGGAAACCGTGTGCAAAACTTACGCTTAATTCTTCGTACACCGACTCTCCAAGCGTTAGAAATGTGGAAGTGCTCATTCTTTCGAAAAATGGCCAAAATCCCTCGTACGTCATGGCGAAGTGGTGAGTTCAATCCAAAATAATCGCTACATTTCCAAAAAGTACTTATGGGCCTAAAAACGGACACCTGTGCAAAAGTTACGACCAATTCTTCGTCCTCAGACTCTCCAAGCGTTCTAAATATGCAAGTGCTCATTCTTTCAAAAAATGGACAAAATCCCTCATACGTCATGACGAAGTAATGAGTTCAATCCAAAACGGTCATTTCATTTCCAAAAAGTACTTATGGGCCCAAAACGGACACAATGTGCAGAAGTTACGCTCAATTCTCCGTCCGTCGACTCTCCAAGCGTTCAAAATATTCAAGTGCTCATTCTTTCGAAAAATGGCCAAAATCCCTCGTACGTCACGACGAAGTAGTGAGTTCAATCCAAAACGGTCGCTACATTTCCAAAAAGTACTTATGGGCCCAAAACGGACACCGTGAACAAAAGTTAAGCTCAATTGTTCGTCCTCCGACTCTCCAAGCGTTCTAAATATACAAGTGCTCATTCTTTCGAAAAAGGACCAAAATCCCTCGTACGTCACGGCGAAGTGGTGAGTTCAATCCAAAACGGTCGCTACATTTCCAAAAAGTACTTATGGGCCCAAAACGGACACCGTGAACAAAAGTTAAGCTCAATTGTTCGTCCTCCGACTCTCCAAGCGTTCTAAATATACAAGTGCTCATTCTTTCGAAAAAGGACCAAAATCCCTCGTACGTCACGGCGAAGTGGTGAGTTCAATCCAAAACGGTCGCTACATTTCCAAAAAGTACTTATGGGCCCAAAACGGACACCGTGTGCAAAACTTACGCTTAATTCTTCGTACACCGACTCTCCAAGCGTTACAAATGTGGAAGTGCTCATTCTTTCGAAAAATGGCCAAAATCCCTTGTACATCACGACGAAGTGGTGAGTTCAATCCAAAACGGTCGCTACATTTCCAAAAAGTACTTATGGTCCCAAAACGGACACCGTGTGCAAAAGTTACGCTCAATTCTTCGTCCGTCGACTCTCCAAGTGTGCCAAATATGCAAGTGCTCAATCTTTTGAAAAGCGGCCGAAATCCCTCTTACGTCACGATGAAGTGCTGAGTTCAATCCAAAACGGTCGCTACATATCCAAAAAGTACTTATGGGCCCAAAACGGACACCGTGTGCAAAGGTTACGCTCAATTCTTCGTCCGCCGACTCTCCAAGCGTGCCAAATATGCAAGTGCTCATTCTTTCGAAAAATGGCCAAAATCCCTCGTACGTCACGACGAAGTGGTGAGTTCAATCCAAAACGGTCCCTACATTTCCAAAAAGTACTTATGGGCCCAAAACGGACACCGTGTGCAAAAGTTACGCCCAATTCTTCGTCCTCAGACTCTCCAAGCGTTCTAAATATACAAGCGCTCATTCTTTCAAAAAATGGACAAAATCCCTCGTACGTCACGACGAAGTGGTGAGTTCAATCCAAAACGGTTACTACATTTCCAAAAAGTACTTATGGGCCCAAAACGGACACCGTGTGCAAAAGTTACGCTCAATTCTTCGTCCGTCGACTCTCCGAGCGTTCGAAATATGCAAGTGCTCATTCTTTTGAAAAATGGCCAAAATCCCTCGTACGTCACGACGAAGTAGTGAGTTCAATCCAAAATGGCCGCTAAATTTCCAAAAAGTACTTATGGGCCCAAAACGGACACCGTGATCAAAAGTTAAGCTCAATTGTTCGTCCTCCGACTCTTCAAGCGTTCCAAATATGCAAGTGCTCATTCTTACGAAAAATGGCCAAAATCCCTCGTACGTCACAGCGAAGTGGTGAGTTGAATCCATGGCAGTCGCTACATTTCCGAAAAGTACTTATGAGCCTAAAACGGACACCGTGTACAAAAGTTACGCTCAATTCTTCGTCCGCCGACTCTCCAAGCGTTCCAAATATGCAAGTGCTCATTTTTCGAAAAATGGCCAAAATTGCTCGTACGTCACGGCGAAGTGGTGAGTTTAATCCAAAATAGTCGCTATATTTCTAAAAAGTACTTTTGGGCCCAAAACGGACACCGTGTGAAAAATTAACGCTCAATTCTTCGTCCGCTGACTCTCCAAGCGTTCTAAATATGCAAGTGCTCATTCTTTCGAAAAATGGACTATATCCCTCGTACGTCACGACGAAGCGGTGAGTTCAATCCAAAATGGTCACTTCATTTCGAAAAAGTACTAATGGGCCCAAAACGAACAACATGTGCAAAAGTTACGCTCAATTCTTCGTCCGTCGACTCTCCAAGCGTTCGAAATATGCAAGTGCTCATTCTTTCAAAAAATGGCCAAAATCCCTCGTACGTCACGACGAAGCAGTGAGTTCAATCCAAAACGGTCGCTATATTTCAAAAAAGTACTTATGGGCCCAAAACGGACAACGTGAACAAAAGTTAAGCTCAATTGTTCGTCCGCCGACTCTCCAAGCGTTCCAAATATGCAAGTGCTCATTCTTTCGAAAAATGGCCGAAATCCCTCATACGTCACAGCGAAGTGGTGAGTTCAATCCAAAACGGTCGCTACATTTCCAAAAAGTACTTATGGGCCGAAAACGGACACCGTGTGCAAAAGTTACGCTCAATTCTTCGTACGCCAACAATCTTAGCGTTCCAAATATGCAAGTGCTCATTCTTTCGAAAAATGGCCAAAATCCCTCGTACGTCACGGCGAAGTGGTGAGTTCAATCCAAAACGGTCGCTACATTTTCCAAAAAGTACTTATGGGCCCAAAACGGACAGCGTATGCAAAAGTTACGCTCAATTCTTCGTACGCCGACTCTCAAAGTGTTCCAAATATGCAAGTGCTCATTTTTTCGAAAAACGGCCAAAATCCCTCGTACGTCACGATGAAGTGGAGAGTTCAATCCAAAACGGTCGCTATATATCTAAAAAGTACTTATGGGCCCAAAACGGACACTGTGTGCAAAAGTTACGCTCAATTCTTCGTCCGTCGACTCTCAAAGCGTGCCAAATATGGAAGTGATCATTCTTTCAAAAAATGGCCAAAATCCCTCGTACGTCACGACGAAGTGGTGAATTCAATCCAAAACGGTTGCTACATTTCCAAAAAGTACTTATGGGCCCAAAACGGACACCGTGTGCAAAAGTTAATCTCAATTCCTCGTCCGCCGACTCTCTAAGCTTGCCAAATATGCAAGTGCTCATTCTTTCGAAAAGTGGCCGAAATCCCTCTTACGTTACGACGAAGTGCTGATTTCAATCTAAAACGGTCGCTACATTTCCAAAAAGTACTTATGGGCCCAAAAAGGACACCGTGTGAAAAAGTTACGCTCATTTCTTCGTCCGTCAACTCTCCAAGCGTTCTAAATATAAAAGTGCTCATTCTGTCGAAAAATAGCCAAAATCCCTCGTACGTCACGATGAAGTGGTCAGTTCAATCCAAAACGGTCGTTACATTTCCAAAAAGTACTTATGGGCCCAAAACGGACACCGTGTGCAAAAGCTAAGCTCAATTCTTCGTACGCCAACTCTCCAAGCGTTCCAAATATGCAAGTGCTCATTCTTTCGAAAAATGGCCAAAATCCCTCGTACGTCACGACGTAGTGGTGAGTTCAATCCAAAACGATCGCTACATTTCCAAAAAGTACTTATGGGCCCAAAACGGACACAGTGTACTAAAGTTACGCTCAATTCTTAGTACGTCGACTCTCCAAGCGTTTCAAATATGCAAGTGCTCATTCCTTCAAAATATGGCAAAAATCCCTCTTACGTCACGACGAAGTGGTGAGTTCAATCCAAAATGGTCGCTACATTTCCAAAAAGTTCTTATGGGCCCAAAATGGACACCGTGTGCAAAACTTACGCTCAATTCTTCGTCCGCCGACTCTCCAAGCGTGCCAAAGATGCAAGTGCTCATTCTTTCGAAAAGTGGTCGAAATCCCTCGTACGTCACGACGAAGTGTTGAGTTCAATCCAAAATGGTCGCTTCATTTCCAAAAACTACTTATGGGCCCAAAACGGACACCGTGTGTAAAAGTTACGCTCAATTCTTCGTCCGCCGACTCTCCAAGCGTTCTAAATATGCAAGTGCTCATTCTTTCAAAAAATGGCCAAAATCCCTTGTACGTCTCGACGAATTGGTGAGTTCAATCCAAAACGGTCGCTACATTTACAAAAAGTACTTATGGGCCCAAAACGGACACCATGTGCAAAACAAACGCACAATTCTTCGTACACCGACTCTCCAAGCGTTACAAATATGCAAGCGCTCATTCATTCGAAAAATGGCCAAAATCCCTTGTACGTCACGACGAAGTGGTGAGTTCAATCCAAAACGGTCGCTACATTTCCAAAAAGTACTTATGGGCCCAAAACGGACACCGTGTGCAAAAGTTACGCTCAATTCTTCGTCGGTCGACTCTCCAAGCTTTCCAAATATGCAAGTGCTCATTCTTTCAAAAAATTGCCAAAATCCCTCGTACGTCACGATGAAGTGGTGAGTTCAATCGAAAACGGTCGCTACCTTTCCAAAAAGTACTTATGGGCTCAAAACGGACACCGTGTGCAAAAGTTACGCTCAATTATTAGTACGCCGACTCTCCAAGCGTTCCAAATATGCAAGTGCTCATTCTTTCGAAAAAAGGCCAAAATCCCTCGTATTTCACGACAAAGTGGTGAGTTCAATCCAAAACGGTCGCTACATTTCCAAAAAGTACTTACGGGCCCAAAATGGACACCGAGTGCCAAAGTTACGCTCAATTCTTCGTCCGGCGACTCTCCAAGCATTCCAAATATGCAAGTGCTAATTCTTTCGAAAAATGGCCAAAATCCCGCGTACGTCACGACGAAGTGGTGAGTTCAATCAAAATCGATCGCTTCATTTCCAAAAAGTACTTATGGGCCCAAAACGTACACCGTGTGCAAAAGTTACGCTCAATTCTTCGTCCGCCGACTCTCCAAATTTCTAAATATGCAAGTGCTCATTCTATCAAAAAATAGCCAAAATTCCTCGTATGTCACGACGAAGTGGTGTGTTCAATCCAATACGGTCGCTACATTTCCAAAAAGTACTTATGGGCCCAAAACGGACACCGTGTGCAAAAGTTAAGCTCAATTCTTCGTACACCGACTCTCCAAGCGTTTCAAATATGCAAGTTCTCATTCTTTCAAAAAATGTCCAAAATCCCTCGTACGTCACGATGAAGGGGTGAGTTCAATCCAAACCGGTCGCTACATTTCCAAAAAGTACTTATGGGCCCGAAACGGACACCGTGTACAAAAGTTAAGCTCAATTCTTCGTCCGTCGACTCTCCAAGCTTTCCAAATATGCAAGTGCTCATTCTTTCGAAAAATGGCCAAAATCCCTCGTACGTCACGACGAAGTGGTGAGTTCAATCGAAAATGGTCGTTACATTTCCAAAATGTACTTATGGGCCCAAAATGGACACCGTGTGCAAAAGTAACGCTCAATTCTTCGTCCACCGACTCTCAAGCGTTCTAAATACGCAAGTGCTCAATCTTTCGAAAAATGGCCAAAATCTCTTGTACGTCACGACGAAGTGGTACGTTCAATCCAAAACGGTCGCTACATTTTGAAAAAGTACTTATGGGCCC
>NW_019257227.1:19718-32434 GCF_002742605.1 Olea europaea var. sylvestris
GTGAGTTTAATCCAAAATAGTCGCTATATTTCTAAAAAGTACTTTTGGGCCCGAAACGGACACCGTGTGAAAATGTTACGCTCAATTCTTCGTCCGCCGACTCTCCAAGCGTTCTAAATATGCAAGTGCTCATTCTTTCGAAAAATGGACAAAATCCCTCGTACGTCACGACGAAGCGGTGAGTTCAATCCAAAACGGTCACTTCATTTGGAAAAAGTACTTATGGGCCCAAAACGAACACCATGTGCAAAAGTTACGCTCAATTCTTCGTCCGCCGACTCTCCAAGCGTTAGAAATATGCAAGTGCTCATTCTTTCGAAAAATGGCCAAAATCCCTCGTATGTCACGACGAAGTAGTGAGTTCAATCCAAAACGGTCGCTACATTTCCAAAAAGTACTTATGGGCCAAAAACGGACACCGTGAACAAAAGTTAAGCTCAATTGTTCGTACGCCAACTCTCCAAGCGTTCCAAATATGCAAGTGCTCATTCTTTCGAAAAATGGCTAAAATCCCTCGTACGTCACGGTGAAGTGGTGAGTTCAATCCAAAACGGTCGCTACATTTCCCAAAAAGTAATTATGGGCCCAAAACGGACACCGTGTGCAAAAGTTACGCTCAATTTTTCGTACGTCGACTCTCAAAGCGTTCCAAATATGCAAGTGCTCATTTTTTTGAAAAATGGCCAAAATCCCTCGTACGTCACGATGAAGTGGAGAGTTCAATCCAAAACGGCCGCTATATTTCTAAAAAGTACTTATGGGCCCAAAACTGACACCGTGTGCAAAAGTTACGCTCAGTTCTTCGTCCGTCGACTCTCAAAGCGTGCCAAATATGCAAGTGCTCATTCTTTCAAAAAATGGCCAAAATTCCTTGTACGTCACGACGAAGTGGTGAATTCAATCCAAAACGGTCGCTACATTTCCAAAAAGTACTTATGGGCCCAAAACAGACACCGTGTGCAAAAGTTAAGCTCAATTCTTCGTCCGTCGACTCTCTAAGCGTGCCAAATATGCAAGTGCTCATTCTTTCGAAAAGTGGCCGAAATCCCTCTTACGTTACGACGAAGTGCTGAGTTCAATCTAAAACGGTCGCTACATTTCCAAAAAGTACTTATGGGCCCAAAACGGACACCGTGTGAAAAAGTTACGCTCATTTCTTCGTCCGTCAACTCTCCAAGCGTTCTAAATATAAAAGTGCTCATTCTGTCGAAAAATGGCCAAAATCCCTCTTACGTCACGATGAAGTGGTGAGTTCAATCGAAAACTGTCGCTACCTTTCCAAAAAGTACTTCTGGGCCCAAAACGGACACCATGTACAAAAGTTACGCTCAATTATTAGTACGCCGACTCTCCAAGCGTTCCAAATATGCAAGTGCTCATTCTTTCGAAAAATGGCCAAAATCCCTCGTATGTCATGACAAAGTGGTGAGTTCAATCCAAAACGGTCGCTACATTTCCAAAAAGTACTTATGGGCCCAAAACGGACACCGAGTGCCAAAGTTACGCTCAATTCTTCGTCCGGCGACTCTCCAAGCGTTCCAAATATGCAAGTGCTCATTCTTTTGAAAAATGGCCAAAATCCCGCGTACGTCACGACGAAGTGGTGAGTTCAATCAAAATCGGTCGCTTCATTTCCAAAAAGTACTTATGGGCCCAAAACTGACACCGTGTGCAAAAGTTACGCTCAATTCTTCGTCCGTCGACTCTCCAAATTTCTAAATATGCAAGTGCTCATTCTATCAAAAAATAGCCAAAATCCCTTGTATGTCACGACGAAGTGGTGAGTTCAATCCAAAACGGTCGCTACATTTCCAAAAAGTACTTATGGGCCCAAAACGGACACCGTGTACTCCGACTCTCCAAGCGTTTCAAATATGCAAGTGCTAATTCTTTCAAAAAATGTCCAAAATCCCTCGTACGTCACGATGATGGGGTGAGTTCAATCCAAAACGGTCGCTACATTTCCAAAAAGTACTTATGGGCCCAAAACGGACACAGTGTACAAAAGTTGAGCTCAATTTTTCGTCCGTCGACTCTCGAAGCTTTCCAAATATGCAAGTGCTCATTCTTTCGAAAAATGGCCAAAATCCCTCGTACGTCATGATGAAGTGGTGAGTTCAATCGAAAACGGTCGCTACCTTTCCAAAAAGTACTTATGGGCCCAAAACGGACACCGTGTGCAAAAGTAACGCTAGATTCTTCGTCCACCGACTCTCAAGCGTTCTAAATACGCAAGTGCTCAATCTTTCGAAAAATGGCCGAAATCTCTTGTACGTCACGACGAAGTGGTGCGTTCAATCCAAAACGGTCTCTACATTTAAAAAAAGTACTTATGGGCCCAAAACGGATACCGTGTGCAAAAGTTACGCTCAATTCTTCGTCCATCGACTCTCCAAGTGTGCCAAATATCCAAGTGCTCATTCTTTTGAAAAGCGGCCGAAATTCCTCTTACGTCACGATGAAGTGCTGAGTTCAATCCAAAAGGGTCGCCACATTTCCAAAAAGTACTTATGGGCCCAAAACGGAAACCGTGTGCAAAAGTTACGCTCAATTCTTCGTCCGCCGACTCTCCAAGCGTGCCAAATATGCAACTGCTCATTCTTTCTAAAAATTGCAAAAATCCCTCGTACGTCACGGCGAAGTGGTGAGTTCAATCCAAAACAGTCGCTACATTTCCAAAAAGTACTTACGGGCCCAAAAACGGACACCTGTGCAAAAGTTACGCCCAATTTTTCGTCCTCAGACTCTCCAAGCGTTCTAATATGCAAGTGCTCATTCTTTCGAAAAATGGACAAAATCCCTCGTACGTCATGACGAAGTGGTGAGTTCAATCAAAAACGGTCACTTCATTTCCAAAAAGTACTTATGGGCCCAAAACGGACACAATATGCAAAAGTTACGCTCAATTCTTCGTCCGTCGACTCTCCAAGCGTTCGAAATATTCAAGTGCTCATTCTTTCAAAAAATGGCCAAAATCCCCCGTACGTCACGACGAAGTAGTGAGTTCAATCCAAAACGGCCGCTACATTTCCTAAAAGTACTTATGGGCCCAAAACGGACACCGTGAACAAAAGTTAAGCTCAATTGTTCGTCCTCCGACTCTCCAAGCGTTCCAAATGTGCAAGTGCTCATTCTTTCGAAAAATGGCCAAAATCCCGCATACGTCACGACGAAGTGGTGAGTTCAATCCAAAACGGCCGCTACATTTCCTAAAAGTACTTATGGGCCCAAAACGGACACCGTGAACAAAAGTTAAGCTCAATTGTTCGTCCTCCGACTCTCCAAGCGTTCCAAATGTGCAAGTGCTCATTCTTTCGAAAAATGGCCAAAATCCCGCATACGTCACGACGAAGTGGTGAGTTCAATCCAAAACGGCCGCTACATTTCCTAAAAGTACTTATGGGCCCAAAACGGACACCGTGAACAAAAGTTAAGCTCAATTGTTCGTCCTCCGACTCTCCAAGCGTTCCAAATGTGCAAGTGCTCATTCTTTCGAAAAATGGCCAAAATCCCGCATACGTCACGACGAAGTGGTGAGTTCAATCCAAAACGGTCGCTACATTTCCAAAAAGTACTTATGGGCCCGAAACGGACACCGTGTACAAAAGTTAAGCTCAATTCTTCGTCCGTCGACTCTCCAAGCTTTCCAAATATGCAAGTGCTCATTCTTTCGAAAAATGGCCAAAATCCCTCGTACGTCATGACGAAGTGGTGAGTTCAATCGAAAATGGTCGCTACATTTCCAAAATGTACTTATGGGCCCAAAATGGACACCATGTACAAAAGTAACGCTCAATTCTTCCTCCACCGACTCTCAAGCGTTCTAAATACGCAAGTGCTCAATCTTTTGAAAAATGGCCAAAATCTCTTGTACGTCGTGACGAAGTGGTGCGTTCAATCCAAAACGGTCGCCACATTTCCAAAAAGTACTTATGGGCCCAAAACGGAAACCGTGTGCAAAAGTTACGCTCAATTCTTCGTCCGCCGACTCTCCAAGCGTGCCAAATATGCAACTGCTCATTCTTTCGAAAAATTGCCAAAATCCCTCGTACTTCACGGCGAAGTGGTGAGTTCAATCCAAAACAGTCGCTACATTTCCAAAAAGTACTTATGGGCTCAAAAACGGACACCTGTGCAAAAGTTACGCCCAATTCTTCGTCCTCAGACTCTCCAAGCGTTCTAAATATGCAAGTGCTCATTCTTTCGAAAAATGGACAAAATCCCTCGTACGTCATGACGAAGTGGTGAGTTCAATCAAAAACGGTCACTTCATTTCCAAAAAGTACTTATGGGCCCAAAACGGACACAATTTACAAAAGTTACGCTCAATTCTTCGTCCGTCGACCCTCCAAGCGTTCGAAATATTCAAGTGCTCATTCTTTCAAAAAATGGCCAAAATCCCTCGTACGTCACGACGAAGTAGTGAGTTCAATCCAAAACGGCCGCTACATTTCCTAAAAGTACTTATGGGCCCAAAACGGACACCGTGAACAAAAGTTAAGCTCAATTGTTCGTCCTCCAACTCTCCAAGCGTTCCAAATGTGCAAGTGCTCATTCTTTCGAAAAATGGCCAATATCCCTCGTACGTCACGGCGAAGTGGTGAGTTCAATCCAAAACGGTCGCTACATTTCCAAAAAGTACTTATGGGCCCAAAACGGACATCGTGTGCAAAAGTTACGCTCAATTCTTCGTCCGTCCACTCTCCAAGCGTTCTAAATATACAAGTGCTCATTCTTTCGAAAAATGGCCAATATCCCTCGTACGTCACGGCGAAGGGGTGAGTTCAATCCAAAACGATCGCTACATTTCCAAAAATTACTTATGGGCCCAAAACGGACACCGTGTACAAAAGTTAAGCTCAATTCTTCGTACTCCGACTCTCCAAGCGTTTCAAATATGCAAGTGCTCATTCATTCAAAAAATGTCCAAAATCCCTCGTACGTCATGATGAAGGGGTGAGTTCAATCCAAAACGGTCGCTACATTTCCAAAAAGCACTTATGGGCCCCAAAAGGACACCGTGTACAAAAGTTAAGCTCAATTCTTCGTCCGTCGACTCTCCAAGCTTTCCAAATATGCAAGTGCTCATTCTTTCGAAAAATGGCCAAAATCCCTCGTACGTCACGATGAAGTGGTGAGTTCAATCGAAAACGGTCGCTACCTTTCCAAAAAGTACTTATGGGCCCAAAATGGACACCATGTGCAAAAGTTACGCCCAATTATTAGTACGCCGACTCTCCAAGCGTTCCAAATATGCAAGTGCTCATTCTTTCAAAAAAAGCCAAAATCCCTCGTATGTCACGACAAAGTGGTGAGTTCAATCCAAAACGGTCGCTACATTTCCAAAAAGTACTTATGGGCCCAAAACGGACACCGAGTGCCAAAGTAGTTCAATCCAAAACGGTCGCTACATTTCCAAAAAGTACTTATGGGCCCAAAACGGACACCGAGTGCCAAAGTGACGCTCAATTCTTAGTCCGGCGACTCTCCAAGCGTTCCAAATATGCAAGTGCTCATTCTTTCGAAAAATGGCCAAAATCCCACGTACGTCACGACGAAGTGGTGAGTTCAATCAAAATCGGTCGCTTCATTTCCAAAAAGTACTTATGGGCCCAAAACTGACACCGTGTGCAAAAGTTACGCTCAAATCTTCGTCCGCTGAATCTCCAAATTTCTAAATATGCAAGTGCTCATTCTATCAAAAAATAGCCAAAATCCCTCGTATGTCACGATGAAGTGGTGAGTTCAATCCAAAACGGTCGCTACATTTCCATAAAGTACTTACGGGCCCAAAACGGACACCGTGTGCAAAAGTTACGCTCAATTCTTCGTCCGCCGACTCTCCAAGCGTGCCAAATATGCAAGTGCTCATTCTTTCGAAAAATGGCCTAAATCCCTCTCACGTCACAACGAAGTCGTGAGTTCAATCCAAAATGGTCGCTACATTTCCAAAAAGTACTTATGGGCCCAAAACGGATACCGTGTGCAAAAGTTACGCTCAATTCTTCGTCCGCCGACTCTCCAAGCGTGCCAAATATGCAAGTGCTCATTCTTTCGAAAAATGGCCAGAATCCCTCGTACGTCACGACGAAGTGGTGAGTTCAATCGAAAATGGTCGCTACATTTCCAAAATGTACTTATGGGCCCAAAATGGACACCGTGTGCAAAAGTAACGCTCAATTCTTCCTCCACCGACTCTCAAGCGTTCTAAATACGCAAGTGCTCAATCTTTCGAAAAATGGCCAAAATCTCTTGTACATCACGACGAAGTGGTGCGTTCAATCCAAAACGGTCTCTACATTTCGAAAAAGTACTTATGGGCCCAAAACGGATACCGTGTGCAAAAGTTACGCTCAATTCTTCGTCCATCGACTCTCCAAGTGTGCCAAATATGCAAGTGCTCATTCTTTTGAAAAGTGGCCGAAATCCCTCTTACGTCACGATGAAGTGCTGAGTTCAATCCAAAACGGCCGCTTCATTTCCAAAAAGTACTTATCGGCCCAAAACGAACACCGTGGGCAAACGTTACGCTCCATTCTTCGTACGCTGACTCTCCAAGCGTTCGAAATATGCAAGTGCTCATTCTTTCGAAAAATGCCCAAAAACCCTCGTACGTCACGGCGAAGTGGTGAGTTCAATCCAAAACGGCCGCTTCATTTCCAAAAAGTACTTATCGGCCCAAAACGAACACCGTGGGCAAACGTTACGCTCCATTCTTCGTACGCTGACTCTCCAAGCGTTCGAAATATGCAAGTGCTCATTCTTTCGAAAAATGCCCAAAAACCCTCGTACGTCACGGCGAAGTGGTGAGTTCAATCCAAAACGGCAAGCGTTCCAAATATGCCAGTGCTCATTCTTCCGAAAAATGGCCAAAATCCCTCGTACGTCACGACGAAGTGGTGAGTTCAATCCAAAACAGTCGCTACATTTCCAAAAAGTACTTATCGGCCCAAAACGAACACCGTGGGCAAACGTTACGCTCCATTCTTCGTACGCTGACTCTCCAAGCGTTCCAAATATGCAAGTGCTCATTCTTTCAAAAAATGGCCAAAATCCCTCGTACATCACGACGAAGTGGTGAGGTCAGTCCAAAACGGTCGCTACATTTCCAAAATGTACTTATGGGCCCAAAACGGACACCGTGTGCAAAACTTACGCTAAATTCTTCGTACGCCGACTCTCCAAGCAGTCCAAATATGCAAGTGCTCATTCTTTTGAGTGAATTCAATCCAAAACGGTCGCTACATTTCCAAAAAGTACTTATGGGCCCAAAACGGACACCGTGTACAAAAGTTAATCTCAATTCTTCGTCCGCCGACTCTCTAAGCGTGCAAAATATGCAAATGCTCATTCTTTCGAAAAGTGGCCAAAATCCCTCTTACGTTACGATGAAGTACTGAGTTCAATCTAAAACGGTCGCTAAATTTCCAAAAAGTACTTATGGGCCCAAAATGGACACCATGTAAAAAAGTTACGCTCATTTCTTCGTCCGTCAACTCTCCAAGCGTTCTAAATATAAAAGTGCTCATTCTGTCGAAAAATGGCCAAAATCCCTCGTATGTCATGACGAAGTAGTCAGTTCAATCCAAAACGGTCGCTACATTTCCAAAAAGTACTTATGGGCGCAAAACGGACACCGTGTGCAAAAGTTACGCTCAATTCTTCGTCCGCCGACTCTCTAAGCGTGCCAAATATACAAGTGCTCATTCTTTCGAAAAGTGGCCAAAACCCCTCATACGTCACGATGAAGTGCTGAGTTCAATCTAAAAAGCTCGATACATTTCCAAAAACGGACACCGTGTGCAAAAGTTACGCTCAATTCTTCGTCCGTCGACTCTCTAAGCGTTCTAAATATGCAAGTGCTCATTCTTTTGAAAAATGGCCAAAATCCCTCGTAGGTCACGATGAAGTGGTGAGTTCAATCCAAAACGATCGCTACTTTTCGAAAAAGTACTTATGGGCCCAAAACGGACACCGTGTGCAAAAGTTACGCTCAATTCTTCGTCCGCCGACTCTCCAAGCGTGCCAAATATGCAAGTGCTCATTCTTTCGAAAAGTGGCAGAAATCCCTCTTACGTCATGACGAAGTGCTGAGTTCAATCTAAAACGGTTACTACATTTCCAAAAAGCACTTATGGGCCCAAAACGGACACCGTGTGCAAAAATTACGCTCAATTCTTCGTCCGTTAACTCTCCTAGCGTTCCAGATATGCAAGTGCTCATTCTTTCGAAAAATGGCCAAAATCCCTCATACGTCACGATGTAGTGGTGAGTTCAATCCAAAATGGTCGCTACATTTCCAAAAAGTACTTGTGGGCGCAAAACGAACACCATGTGCAAAAGTTACGATCAATTTTTAGTACGCCGACTCTCCAAGCATTCCAAATATACCAGTGCTCATTCTTTCGAAATATGGCCAAAATCCCGCGTACGTCACGACGAAGTGGTGAGTTCAATCCAAAACGGTCACCACATTTCCAAAAAGTACTTATGGGCCCAAAACGGACCCCATGTGCAAAAGTTACGCTCAATTCTTCGTCCGTCGACTCTCCAAGCGTTCTAAATATGCAAGTGCTCATTCTTTCGAAAAATGGCCAAAATCCCTCGTACGTCACGATGAAGTGGTGAGTTCAATCCAAAATGGTCGCTCCATTTCCAAAAAGTACTTATGGGCCCAAAACGGACCCCATGTGCAAAAGTTACGCTCAATTCTTCGTCCGCCGACTCTCCAAGCATTCCAAATATGCAAGTGCTCATTCTTTCAAAAAATGGCCAAAATCCCTCGTACGTCACGACGAAGTGGTGAGTTCAATCCAAAACGGTCACTACATTTCCAAAAAGTAGTTATGGGCCCAAAACGGACAAAGTGTGCAAAAGTTTCGTTCAATTCTTCATCCACCGACTCTCCAACCGTTCTAAACATGCAAGTGCTCATTCTTTCGAAAAATGGCCAAAATCCCTCGTACGTCACGATGAAGTGGTGAGTTCAATCCAAAATGGTCGCTCCATTTCCAAAAAGTACTTATGGGCCCAAAACGGACACCGTGTGCAAAAGTTAAGCTCAATTCTTCGTACGCTAACTATAAAAGCGTTCCAAAAATGCAAATGCTCATTCTTTCGAAAAATGGCCCAAATCCCTCGTACGTCATGATGAAGTGGTGAGTTCAATCCAAAACGGTCGCTACATTTCTAAAACGTACTTATGGGCCCAAAACGGACACCGTGGGCAACCGTTACGCTCAATTCTTCGTACGCTGACTATCCAAGCATTCTAAATATGCAAGTGCTCATTCTTTCGAAAAATGGCCAAAATCCTTTGTACATCACGACGAAGTGTTGAGTTCAATCCAAAACGGTCGCTACATTTCCAAAAAGCACTTATGGGCCCAAAACGGACACCGTGTGCAAAGCTTACGCTCAATTCTTCGTACGCCGACTCTCCAAGCGTTCCAAATATGCTAGTGCTCAACTCTCCAAGCGTTCCAAATATGCTAGTGCTCATTCTTTCGAAAAATGGGCTAAATCCCTCGTACGTCACGACGAAGTGGTGAGTTCAATCCAAAACGGTCGCTGCATTTCCAAAAAGTACTGATGGGCCCAAAATGGACACCGTGTGCAAAAGTTACGGTCAATTCTTCGTCCGTCGACTCTCCAAGCGTTCTAAGTATACAAGTGCTCATTCTTTCTAAAAATGGCCAAAATCCCTCGTACATCACGACGAAATGGTGAGTTCAATCCAAAACGGTCGCTACATTTCCAAAAAGTACTTATGGGCCCAAAACGGACACCGTGTGCAAAAGTTACGCTCAATTCTTCGTCCGTCGACTCTCCTAGCGTTCCAGATATGCAAGTGCTCATTCTTTCGAAAAATGGCCAAAATCCCTCGTACGTCACGATGTAGTGGTGAGTTCAATCCAAAACGGTCCCTATATTTCCAAAAAGTACTTGTGGGCACAAAACGAACACCATGTGCAAAAGTTACGATCAATTTTTAGTACGCCGACTCTCCAAGCGTTCCAAATATACCAGTGCTCATTCTTTCAAAATATGGCCAAAATCCCACGTACGTCACGACGAAGTGGTGAGTTCAATCCAAAACGGTCACCACATTTCAAAAAAGTACTTATGGGCCCAAAACGGACACCATGTGCAAAAGTTATGCTCAATTCTTCGTCCGTCGACTCTCCAAGCGTTCTAAATACGGAAGTGCTCATTCTTTCGAAAAATGGCCAAAATTCCTCGTACGTCACGACGAAGTGGTGAATTCAATCCAAAACCGTCGCTAAATTTCCAAAAAGTACTTATGGGCCCAAAACGGACACCGTGTATAAAAGTTAAGCTCAATTCTTCGTACGCCGACTCTCCAAGCGTTCCAAATATGCTAGTGCTCATTCTTTTGAAAAAGGGATAAATCCCTCGTACGTCACGACGAATTGGTGAGTTCAATCCAAAACGGTCGCTACATTTCCAAAAAGTACTTATGGGCCCAAAATGGACACCGTGTGCAAAAGTTACGGTCAATTCTTCGTCCTCGACTCTCCAAGCGTTCTAAGTATGCAAGTGCTCATTCTTTCGAAAAATGGCCAAAATCCCTCGTACGTCACGATGAAGTGGTGAGTTCAATCCAAAATGGTCGCTACATTTCCAAAAAGTACTTATGGGCCCAAAACGGACACCGTGTGCAAAAGTTAAACTCAATTCTTCGTACGCCGACTCTCCAAGCGTTCCAAATATGCTAGTGCTCATTCTTTCGAAAAATGGCCAAAATCCCTCGTACGTCATGATGAAGTGGTGAGTTCAATCCAAAACGGTCGCTACATTTCCAAAACATACTTATGGGCCCAAAACGGACACCGTGGACAACCGTTACGCTCCATTCTTCGTACGCTGACTCTCCAAGCGTTCTAAATATGCAAGTGCTCATCCTTTCGAAAAATGGCCAAAATCCCTTGTACTTCACGACGAAGTGGTGAGTTCAATCCAAAACGGTCGCTACATTTCCAAAAAGTACTTACGGGCCCAAAACAGACACCGTGTGCAAAACTTACGCTCAATTCTTCATACGCCGACTCTCCAAGCGTTCCAAATATGCAGGTGCTCATTCTTTCGAAAAATGGCCAAAATCCCTCGTACGTCACGATGAAGTGGTGAGTTCAATCCCAAACGGTCGCTACATTTCCGAAAAGTACTTATGGGCCCAAAATGGACAGCGTGTACAAAAGTTAAGCTCAATTCTTTGTACGCCGACTCTCCAAGCGTTCCAAATATGCTAGTGCTCATTCTCTCAAAAAATGGGCTAAATCCCTCGTACGTCACGACGAAGTGGTGAGTTCAATCCAAAACGGTCGCTGCATTTCCAAAAAGTACTGATGGGCCCAAAATGGACACCGTGTGCAAAAGTTACGGTCAATTCTTCGTCCGTCGACTCTCCAAGCGTTCTAAGTATGCAAGTGCTCATTCTTTCTAAATATGGCCAAAATCCCTCGTACGTCACGACGAAATGGTGAGTTCAATCCAAAACGGTCGCTACATTTCCAAAAAGTACTTATGGGCCCAAAACGGACACCGTGTGCAAAAATTACGCTCAATTCTTCGTCCGTCGACTCTCCTAGCGTTCCAGATATGCAAGTGCTCATTCTTTCGAAAAATGGCCAAAATCCC
The DNA here is from genome assembly GCF_002742605.1 of Olea europaea var. sylvestris. NCBI lineage: Eukaryota > Viridiplantae > Streptophyta > Magnoliopsida > Lamiales > Oleaceae > Olea > Olea europaea. The sequence continues at coordinate 31,380 of NW_019257227.1, forward strand.
TCGTACGTCACGATGAAGTGGTGAGTTCAATCCAAAACGGTTGCTACATTTCCGAAAACTACTTATGGGCCCAAAATGGACACCGTGTACAAAAATTAAGCTCAATTCTTCGTACGCCGACTCTCCAAGCGTTCCAAATATGCTAGTGCTCATTCTTTCGAAAAATTGGCTAAATCTCTCGTACGTCACGACGAAGTGGTGAGTTCAATCCAAAACGGTCGCTACATTTCCAAAAAGTACTTATGGGCCCAAAATGGACACCGTGTGCAAAAGTTACGGTCAATTCTTCGTCCGTCGACTCTCCAAGCGTTCTAAGTATGCAAGTGCTCATTCTTTCGAAAAATGGCCAAAATCCCTCGTACGTCACGATGAAGTGGTGAGTTCAATCCAAAACGATCGCTACATTTCCAAAAAGTACTTATGGGCACAAAACGGACACCGTGTTCAAAAGTTACGATCAATTCTTAGTACGCCGACTCTCCAAGCATTCGAAATATGCTAGTGCTCATTCTTTCAAAAAATGGGCTAAATCCCTCTTACGTCACGACGTAGTGGTGAGTTCAATCCAAAACGGTCGCTACATTTCCAAAAAGTACTTATGGGCCCAAAATGGATACCGTGTGCAAAAGTTACGCTCAATTCTTCGAACGCCGACAATCCAAGCGTTCCAAATACGCAAGTGCACATTCTTTCAAAAAATGGGCTAAATCCCTCGTACGTCATGATGAAGTGGTGAGTTCAATCCAAAACGGTCGCTACATTTCCGAAAAGTACTTATGGGCCCAAACTGGATACCGTGTGCAAAAGTTACGCTCAATTCTTCGAACGCCGACAATCCAAGCGTTCCAAATATGCAAGTGCTCATTCTTTCGAAAAATGGCCAAAATCCCTCGTACGTCACGATGAAGTGGTGAGTTCAATCCAAAACGTTCGCTACATTTCCGAAAAGTAATTATGGGCCCGAAATGGACGCCGTGTACAAAAGTTAAGCTCAATTCTTCGTACGCCGACTCTCCAAGCGTTCCAAATATGCTAGTGATCATTCTTTCGAAAAA
>NW_019257228.1:0-1114 GCF_002742605.1 Olea europaea var. sylvestris
GCATCTATTGTGCCTTACTTCATCATTTCATAACCACTAGAGGTTTTACGAGTACAAAAATCACAATAATAGTGGACTGCAACTTTCCTATTTTTAGATTGTATGAAGCCTAATTATATTATTCATTCATCCTTTCAACCACAGAGCAACTTAACTTATATTTGTGGAGCCTCATTTCTTTTTCGTTTATAATAGCTCATGAGTTAGAAAAATTAAGATTTAATACATATAAACATACAGTGAAGCCCAGTATATTACTCAAGCATGCTTAAGGGTTAAGGACCCTTATCTCCTGTCTACTGAAGTTAGTTGGTATACGTGGCATTCAAATGGAGAATAATACTAGAGGATTGTAATTACCAGGAGACGACAAAGCAGATAAGTGCCAGTGTCCAATTAGAGTTCGATTGATGAGGGCCTTTTCGACAGCAAATACACCCAGTTGCAACATTGATGACAATTTGGGCAATCATGAGAGCTACAGCTGCAGTTAATCCAAGGCCTAGGGCCGGACTCCTTGGATATACGCATTCAGTAGGAGAAGAAAATTGAACCTGAGAACCCTGTAGAATAATAAAAAATTCAAATAACAGCTATATCAAGAATATCATGGCTTACAATTACCAAAGAAAGGACCAGAGAGAAGTGGAGTAAAAGACTGCCCATTTGTTAATTATCGTACAGACCAAATCAACTGTCATATGCGGGATTCTTACAAGAGTGTTAACCTCGAAAGTGCAACTACAAACAACTAACAGGATAGGAATGTCTTAGAAGAATGTTTCACTCAATCACCTTTTTGAATTTGTAGAATGGCTGCCTCAGTTTTTTTGCTTATGTGCTCCCAATTCACAACTCAATATCTACATCTGCAAGATAGCTACATGGTGGATATCCCAGATGTGATGAAATTGAGTCTGTCTGATTCCACATTTATGCAATCGAGCTTCCAAGAATACAGCTATACCCTGTGGCCTAGAAGCTAGAGGTGCCAAGACTCAAAATGGACAGTGGACAAAGTTGGATGGTTTGTTGATATAATGTGGGTATATACACTGTCTCAGGGCTTGGACAATAGGTAAATTAATTAGAGAACGTGGTTAGCATAGAAAAA
>NW_019257229.1:0-1114 GCF_002742605.1 Olea europaea var. sylvestris
CCCCAACTTACTTATTGCTAGTTCGTAGCAATTTAATGCAGAACAAGCAAACAAATGATTAGAATGTGATACAAATGAAATTATTAAGTTCCAACTTAATCGTAATTCATGCTCTTTGTAAACTCAACACCACAAGAACTTAACAATGCCATGATAATTAAAATATCAAAAATACTTGCCAAATGTGTGAATGTGTGTCAAGTCATAGCCATCTTACTGCCAACCCTAACACATGTATGCCTTGAGTTGAAGGTTCCGCTCCATAACTCACGAATATCAAAGTGTTTAGTGCGATTTTCTCTCTATGGAGCTGAGAGAGGGATACACTCAGAATTTGGAGGTTTAAATTTTTATGAATGAGCAACAAGCGAACATTGATCTTATGATAGGCATACTATCAAATGAAAATTCATCACTTTCTTACCACAACCATACTTGAGATCAAATCAGTCAATGAAAAGGGCATGAAAACGGTTAAGTTTGGTTACATGAAAAGTAAGGTAGAAAGAATTTAAGGACTTCCAAGTATCTAGCTAGGCATCTCAACAAGTATTTCAATATATCAATCTTTTACATCAATGCATTCCTCAACCTTTCAATTCTCAGCAGCAATTCACTTTGTTTTTCTTTTTCTTTCTTCCTTTTTTTCAATCAACTTTTCGCTATTTTTTTTTTTGAAATTCCTCTTCTTCTTTTAAGATTCATCACTTCACCTGAGCACTTATCAACTCTCATCACTTTTCTTCGTTGCTTCTCTTCTCAAATGACATTCAATACCTACTATACACTTGGAAGCATTAAGATTTGAAAAATGAATGTTTATAAACTTTATTCCGATGTGAAGATGAATGGATAACATAGGCGCATGAAAAGAAATGGTTATATGTGTATTGACTCAAAATGGCTATTAGGAGATTACAATTATGAAAAGAGAAGAACTAGTCTGAAGGCTCAACTTCAGTTCTAAATTGACTGTTATCATTTTCCAAGTATAATCTACCATCTCACCACATACCGTGTAATTTTATTCTTAGAAGAAGTTTCAAATTCACAAAATCGAATGCTTATTACCATTTTTAGTATATATGGCTTTCAATTCTCTCACAAAAAAACT
>NW_019257230.1:0-1114 GCF_002742605.1 Olea europaea var. sylvestris
TGTTTCCGATCAACCAGTCAAATTTTAGCCCATTCCGACACAGTCGCGAAAAATGACGAAATTGCCCCTGGCGCGATTTTTATATCCGATCAACCAGTCAAATTTTAGCCCATTCTGACACAGTCGCGAAAAATGACGAAATTGCCCGCGGCGCGATTTTTGTTCCCGATCAACCTGTCAAAGTTGAGCCCATTTCGACACCATTGCAAAAAATGACGAAATTGGCCCGACGCCGTTTTTGGTTCCGATCAACCTGCCAAATTATAGCCAATTACGACACAGTCGCGAAAAATGACGAAATTGCCCCCGGCGCGATTTTTGTTTCCGATCAACCTGTCAAATTTTAGCCCATTCCGACACAGTCCCGAAAAATGACGAAATTGCACCTCGCGCGATTTTTGTTTCCGATCAGCCTGTCAAATTTTAGCCCATTCCGACACAGTCGCGAAAAATGACGAAATTGCCCCCCGCGCGATTTTTGTTTCCGATCAACCTGTCAAATTTTAGCCCATTCCGACACAGTCCCGAAAAATGACGAAATTGCACCTCGCGCGATTTTTGTTTCCGATCAACCTGTCAAATTTTAGCCCATTCCGACACCGTCGCGAAAAATGACGAAATTGCCCACGGCGCGATTTTTGTTCCCGATCAACCTGTCAAAGTTGAGCCCATTTCGACACCATTGCAAAAAATGACGAAATTGGCCCGACGCCGTTTTTGGTTCCGATCAACCTGCCAAATTAAAGCCAATTACGACACAGTCGCGAAAAATGACGAAATTGGCCCCGGCGCGATTTTTGTTTCCGATCAAACTGTCAAATTTTAGCCTATTCCGACACCATCGCGAAAAATGACGAAATTGCCCACGACGCGATTTTTGTTTCCGATCAACCTGTCAAATTTTAGCCCATTCCGACACAGTCGTGAAAAATGACGAAATTGTCCCTCGCGCGATTTTTGTTTCCGATCGATGCCTGTCAAATTTGAGGCCATTCAGACACCATTGCAAAAAATGACGAAATTGCACCCGACGCGATTTTTGTTTCTGATCGACCTGTCAAATTTTGGCCCATTCCGACACCGTCGCGAAAAATGACTAAATTGCCCCCGACGC
>NW_019257231.1:0-1114 GCF_002742605.1 Olea europaea var. sylvestris
TTTTAAAAAAAATCAAAAATAAAAAAATAAATAAAAAATATGTAATTCAAAACACTCATTTCCTAAATATAATCAGGAATATACTTTCTCAATAGCTTTAAGAGATTGTTGAAAATTTAATGGGGTTGGACCAGAAGTACAGGAAGAGTACAAGAATAAGGTGTTATTGGTGATCCACAAAAGATAGACAATTCCAAAAAATCGACAATTGGTGTGAGTAAAGCATGTTCCAGCGGGTCTTGGAGATTGCAAGAATTAGGTTAGCAAGTCTAGTGGGTTTTTTAGACTGGATCATACTGTAAGTTCTTATTATCTATAGTGAAATTCACTAGCTTGGTCCTGAAATTTTTAATTTTACGTAGGATTTTCTCCGTCAACATATCCTATGTTATTTACTATTTTATTGACTATTGTGTACAATTCAATGTAGGGTAATATTGACTTGATTGACTAAACATCCAGAACAATTAAAAAGTAATTTGTTGCTTTATATTGGTAATTTAAATTCCGCGCTATTCACCTCCCTCTAGATTATTTTAGGATCGAACTAGTAACTTTCAGCACCAACCAGTGATGTATATGGATCAAGCCTCAAAGTTTCTTGTCTTCACCTTTCATTTTAGGCGTATTGTTCACATTTGATCCATTATTTTTGTGTTACAAACAGTAGATTTGGTAAATGCTTCTAGAAGACGACATATTTACAGAAATCATTACATTACGCCCTTGTTTCAACTCCATTTTTGGAAAAAAAAAATGTATTTTGAATAGTAGATTGATGAAGAATATGTTATTAAAAATTAAAGAAAAGTTTTGAATTTGCGTTTAATATCATTTTATTGAAGAATGTGTAGTTAAAAATGAGTTTTGAAAAAAATGAATTTTCGGAGAATAGGGATGAAACAGAGCTACATAAATGTATTTAGCGTACCTTGTTCCATATACAAAATCGCATAGGCTATTAAAGACGGACGTGGCATAAAAATATTTCATGTGCGGAAGGTCGAACTGTCAAACCAAGTCCCTTTATTTTGAATTCGTCAATTAAGAATGAATCAAATCTCCTCGAGTAGGATTCGAGCTTGAAACCATTATATCATTAAACTTGCAGAAA
>NW_019257232.1:0-1114 GCF_002742605.1 Olea europaea var. sylvestris
AAAAAAAAAAAAGGAAAAGAAAGAAAAAAAGAAGAAAAGAAAACTAAATTGATGATTGAGTAAAGAAAATGGAGAATAAGAGTGTATCAAAACAAGAAAAATATTTATTTACTCTTTTAGAGGGTGAATGCAGATATGCAATTAAGAGGCAGTGTGTTTCGAAAGGATTACACTCAAACAGAAGAGATTTATATGATTTCGAGTCACTTCGCACTCTAAAATAATAATAATAAATAAATAAATAAATAATGAGTTACATAAATCTTTGTCACACATTTTCTATAACGTAAATATACCGCAAGTGTACAATATCAAATTTTGTAATATAAGATTAAGTACGGATGTTGAACCCACATATGATTGAATATCAATTTTATATTAAGAACTATGATTTAATGGTTCTTATTTTATCTAGAAAATCTACTTATAAGATCAATAGTTTTAAACTAATCTAATGATCGATGAATATGGTGACGAATTCAACAAATAAATGCAAGTTAGAAGAATAATCAAGATGAGAAAGCCTAGAGTTACCTAACTATTAAATAGGATTCTCAATTATATAATTATTTATAATCAACTTTTCAAAGTTTATAAATAATCGAGTGCCTGAGTAAAAACTATCTATATATTTCAATTTCAATATCTCTATTCCGAATTAAAACTTAGAAATCAAGTTCATGATTCTTATGTGGAACATGCTCCAAATGAATTATACTTTCTCTCAAAACCTATAATTTCCTTGGTTGTATTATTCTAGGATCGCGTCTAAATTTTATTTTCTCGAGTGCCAAAATTGACTAACATCAAATCATTCAATTAGCATCCAATTAATTAAAAGTATTAACCAATAACACAAATAAACCGAATAGGAAATTCTCTTAGAAATAGCTAAAATAAATCAAATCATATTCTCAAGTTTTGGTTACATCAAACCCTAGATGAAGGGTTTAGTTCATGGTAGAAGAAAGAATTCTATAAATCATGATTAAATAACATAAAGAGGAAAAAGAATAAAAACTATTTAGAACTTGAATTAATCCTCCTTCTTGATGTTCTTCTTGACCTCTTGATTGATTTTCTCCTTCTTACCTAGTTGAATTGTGCTTGAAAA
>NW_019257233.1:0-1114 GCF_002742605.1 Olea europaea var. sylvestris
AGGGGGGGGGGGGGGGGTGGCTGCCAGATTTGAGCAAAAGCGATGGGACAAATTTATTTATTTAAATCACGTCTTCAACGTATTTGAATTTAAAAAAAAATCTAGTGACATATGATGCACAAACAATACTGGAATATTGGCAAAATAATATTTTTGTGGCTGCTCCTCTTCATATTCTAGAATCAGCTAGCTGTCTAGGCGTAGCCAACCATTCAATGTAAATGTGCAGGTAGAAGGGATCTTCAGAATCACTGCAGGAAATAGTCAAGAAGAGTATGTAAGGGACCAATTAAACTGTGGGGTGGTTCCCGAAGGCATTGATGTGCACTGTTTAGCGGGCTTGATCAAGGTAAAAGTTCTCAAGATTTTCAGCATGGATGCTTCTACATAGATTTTATTACTTCATTGCTGTTGATGGAAAAAGAATTGTGTCATCTAAAAATCTGATTGTTTTCTTTTGTTGTTGAATTTTTGAAATTGATGATAACTGGTTTGACCATACTTAGTTGTAGCACTGTAAAGTGATTATATTGTTTTCTTCTTTAGTTGATGAAAATAAGCTTTGCCAATAACGACAGAGACCCCTTGCTTCATTCCATACTTAGTTTGTGTAGATGCAGACGGTTGTGCCAACATGTTTTGTGTGAAATGTGGCTGCATTTAGCAATTGGGTGTCATTGAAAATTGTATTTATCTTGCATGGGAGCAGGACAATTCAATTGCAGTCAATTTTAACTTTTGTACAATCATATCCATCTTTACCGTTACTTCTTTAGCAAGTAGACTTAACCATAGAAAGTATGGAAAGTACTACTTAAATGAACATTTTACAGTTTTGGTCATACACAAAAAATTAATGTGTCATCAATTGCTGTTGATAGAGAAGAAGATGATAAGATAGTTAGGCAGCCAAGTGTTACAAATATAGAGTGTTACTTGTTAGTAATGAATTGATTGCTATGATTTATTTATTATTTTTTTTGCAGCTAATGTTTGTAACTGTCATATTAATACTTAAAGAAAGTGGGTGCTCGTTTATCTAAAAGATGTTAATATCAATTGTCTTCAATTAGCGGTTTCCTTGTGAGAAATGCTGTGTTTAATCTATTTCTTT
>NW_019257234.1:0-1114 GCF_002742605.1 Olea europaea var. sylvestris
CATTGATTTTGTCTTGGGTTTACTGTGCACACAACGTGATAATGACTCCATTTTTGTGGTGGTGGATCGTTTTTCGAAAATGGTAGACTTCATTCCTTGTAAACGTACCACTGACATTGTCAAGGTTTCGCAGCTATTTTTCAGAGTGGTTTATCATTTTCATAGGTTGCCCACTTCTATTGTCTCTGACAGAGACACACGGTTCATCGGTCACTTTTGTCGGAGCTTATGGAAGTCAGTTAACACGTCACTCAATTTTAGTAGTGCTTACCACCCTCAAACAGATGGACAGACTGAGGTAGTTAATCATTCTTTGGGTGATTTGTTGCGGTGCCTATTTGGGGATAATCTTTGTCATGGGATCAACGGCTTAGCCAGGCAGTGTTTACGTATAATCATGCTCGAAACAGAAGCACCAATTTCAGTCGATTTCAAGTTGTGTATAGTATTCTACACTACAGCCCTGTTGATTTATGACCCTCCCCTCTTAGACTTGGTTGCACGGGACGACTGTTGACTTTGTTTGCAATTAGAAGAAGGTTCACGAGGAAACACGAGCTAATCTATTGGAGTCCAACTGTAAGTAGAAAGAGGTAGCAGTATGGCATCGATGTTCTGTTGAGTTTGACGTTGGAAATTATATTTGTACGGTGCTAACTAAGGATCGAGTGCCATCTCATGAGCATTCAAAATTAGCACCTCGTACCATTGGTTTAGTGGAAATTATAGAGAAGATTAATCCCAACGCCTATCACCTTTGACTTCTTTCTCATATCAGGGCTTCTGATGTGTTTAATGTAAAGCGTTTTTGCCATACCATGGAGACAGCATAGAAGACAGTGCTACCAATTCTGATTCAAGGGAGAATCCCATTGATCCCAGGGAAAATGATGAGGTTCATGTCAAAGAATAGGCAATTGAGTACATGGAACGCTTGGATGGTTGGTGGTCGAAAAAATTGGCATAACGATGTTCGTTTTGGGCCCATGACCCCATTTCGGAAAGCTCGCGACGATTTTGGATTTTGGCCTTTTGAATTCCTTTATTGGGTTAAAATAGCATTTAAAGTTTTTTTAATTTATTATTTTAGTATTTGTTATTTTCGCTTTATAGC
>NW_019257235.1:0-1114 GCF_002742605.1 Olea europaea var. sylvestris
AACTTAACTAAAATTTATCTTTTGTTGAGTATACTTAAGGAGATAAATTTTAGAGGCGTGTTAAGCTAACACATAAGATGTGTGAAGATAAAGAGTTGTTAGTTTAATGATCTGAAAGTTGTAAGGAGAAACAATTGATAATAGTATCTACCAAATATTATATTAAGGCTTCTTGAGTACATTCAATGTTTTAATATAACAAATGGGATCCCAACACATTGGGAGTCAAGTGTGGACTTCACAAGTTTATGTGAGAGGGTCATAAATTTGAGTTAAATAGTGGAAGTATAATTAATTTAATAAAAGGCCATGTTAAATTAATTGATACATTTTATATATTATTCTCTCTTTTCGTCATTTATATTTATCATGAGTAACCATGTGTATCTGAGTGGCATACTGGATGCCAACAACCAAATTAAAATTTCTTGATTAGCACCAAAACTTGAGAATTATTTTCAGACAAGAGAAAATTGGTTACGTCTTTGAGTAGCCCTTTCCAGAGACACCTGCTGATGACTCGATTGAGGAAGATGTGGCTACTGTAATAAACACAATGATGATGATAGCACATGTGATGCTTACAACTATGTCACCTGAGTTACAAAAGCAACTTGAGGGTATACATGTTAACACATAATTCTTCATTTCAAAGAGTTGTATGATAATAATCATGTGTGGAAGGATATAAAACTTCCAAACAATTATACCGATGCAAAATGACAGAGCAATCTACGATCGGTGTTCATGTATTGAATATGATTGTCATTGAGAGGTTATCTCAATGAGGTTCAGTCATGAACTACAAACTAAGTATTGACTTAACTCTGCAATTTCTATCAGAGAGTTATTCATACTAATTATGAATTATGATATGAATAAGTTCAAATGTACACTCATTGAGTTGCTTAACGTGCTTAGAACTGTTATGCCCAATATCAAAGTTAGAACTGAGCAAGCCATTGATTCCTCTAAGGATATTAAGAGGAAGTCTGAAGAGGCTTTGGGAAAAGCATCCAATATGGCTAAGACGATCAAAGCGAAGGACAAATACCAAATCTAATGACCATTGTTTTCATTATAGAATGAAAGGTCATTAGAAAATATTGCAAGT
>NW_019257236.1:0-1114 GCF_002742605.1 Olea europaea var. sylvestris
TTTATGCTTGTAGGAAAAGAAAGTATAAAACAGTGAATGAGTTTTGTAGAGAAAATGCAATGCTCTTTTGTACGTCTAAAAATCCATCCTCCAAAATGTTACAAAAAATAGTTATTTAGCCCCCGTTTTACCTCATTAAATTTCATTACATTACATTCTATTTTTCTCTATTCTATTTTCAACCACACAATTTTCATAAAATAATATTATATGTAAATCGAAAACTTTTTCTTCTTTTTCAACGGCTCATTTTTAAAAAAAATACCGTTCCACCCATTTTCATTTTTAGAAAATGGGGGCCAAACGGGGGCTTATAGTGATCAGGCCGTGTGGTAACCGTTGGATCCGATGGGGTACTTTTCAAATTAACCAAGTCAAATAACCATTTTGTCACATTGACCAATTCATTTTTCACATTCACCACAAAGACTCTTTGAAATGTAAATGACAGTTTTACCATTTTTATGTTTTGTAATTACAAAAACATATGACTGTTAAAAAGACAATAGTTCCCCTTTGTAAATAACAAATAAATACAAACACTTCCACATAAATTTCAAAATCAAATCACTTTCTACAACACGGATAAAAAGAAAGTTCAATTTTTATCTGCTTCAACATTGAGATCTCACAAAATTATTAAAACTCAACAAGAAAATATTATTCACAACCACCACTCAAAATTGGTAAGTATATTTTACTTATTTTTAATTTTATTATAGCCAAATTAGTATATTGCCTGAATCTTTAAATCTTATTTCGACATAGGTAGATAAATTTTTACAGTCTTAAATGGATCTATAATTTTTTTTAGCAAGAACGATGAAAAAAATTCATCTGCAAAATCGAAAACCCAAATCGACGCCGACTGTTATGAAAACAGCTAGCTATTAGCAACTGTTAGTCAGTTGTTTCCAATTTTTTACTTCTTTTTTCCACGTATTTACAATTTTTTAATAAATCGTCGTTTCCTAATGCAGATATGGCATCGGCTGCAGTCTCGATTTGTTACTTTGGTGAATTTAAAATGAAAAAAAATGATCGATAGGTGTGAAAATGGACTAGTGAAAGACATGGTTCTACTGCATTTCTAATAATATCAATTACATCGTAT
>NW_019257237.1:0-1114 GCF_002742605.1 Olea europaea var. sylvestris
AGATCAAGTGATATTGGACTAAAAAGTAAACTTGTCGAAAAAAGTTTCATTTATTCTAAATGATTCCAAATGCTAACTTCAACTTTCATTTCAAAATTGGCTTATATTTAAAGAACAAAATACACTATGTATTTAAAAGTAATTATAAGTACAAATTTCAGTGCTTTACTTCTTGAAGTATTCGAATCATATTCGAATATTATAGTCATTAACATCTAAAAAACTATATATTAATTGAAAAACAAGAAAATTCTATAAATGATGATTGGAAAAAGTAAAATTAAGAGCTAATAAATGAAGAGTTTGTTGGAGAGTATAAAACAATTACTGAACTCCTATCTAAGTCATGATCGTGGATTAATATCACTTTGTCATTGATAATCTAAAGATAAGGTTTGAATAATGGCTTAGCATTTACACAATCAAGTTCTTTTGGAGGACTTATTATTACATTTTGACATCATGAAATTAAGACAACGATAACGAATTACTTCGTGTTTGGTGTTGCCAAATATCAAATTTTATAATAGATTTTCATGAAAGTTAATTAAATATCCTACTGAAAAGTTGATAATAGTTATGAATTTTAAGAATATATGATTAAAATTAATTGTTGACTTTGATATAGAATTTTACAAACTTTTTAATCCACAACAAACAGGTTTACCATCTTACAGGAACAAGATTGATTGTAAAAAAGCATGATGTAATCGAGATTTCATTGATGCTTGTTTCTTTTCTAGATGATCACTACAGAACAAGAATCGTCACAAGACGTTAACAAGATTTCAATAAATAAATTATAGCATTGAGAAAATATGAATTCCTCGATCAAACTTCAAATTGTATTTGTGTATTCAATTTCTGAACTCTTATATATTTTAAGAGTGTAATCAACTGGTGAATTGGCACCTCATGCATTGGTGTTAAGATTGTCACCGTGCAAACGGTAGAGTCTTTTGTGGATGGAAATTATGAAATCTTAGAAATTGTGAAATTATAAAATGTATACATAATAAACTTATGTGACCATTGTAAGTATTATGCCCTAGGTCCAATCAACTTTGGACATAAATACTTTTATATATAATTAATGCAATTAAATGGTAGATCT
>NW_019257238.1:0-14905 GCF_002742605.1 Olea europaea var. sylvestris
TATTTTATAATATAGGAAATGAGAATACACATAAAGGAGGGCGATATAAACCTGACCTCCTGTAAGTGAAAAAAATTACAAATATCTCAAATGAAGCGCAAATGACATTAAACGAAATATGTCTAAAAAACTAGTGAATAATACTCAAGGGTATTCCCGAGGATAAATCTTTGGGTGATAGTACAGAGACATCGATCATGTCATGCGTCTGGTTTGCAGTTTTTGGGACACAGTGTGCAAGCCATGTTCGGGACACGTCCTGGCTGCGGCAGGGACGCAACCTGATTTTCAGGAATTTCTAGGCAGTTTATGGGCATCGTGTGCAGGCCACGTCAGGGACACGTCCTGGCCGCGGTAGGGACACAACCTTATTTTCAGGTATTTCTAGGCAGTTTGTGGGCACGGTATGCAGGTAATGTTCGGGACGCTTCTAGGCCATGTTAGGGACGCAAGCAGATTATCAACCAAATGAAAGAAGCACGGGTGCAGGCCATGTTAGGGGCACAAGCACATTCCCAAGCATTCTGGGCAGTTTCTGGGACACGGTGTAATGCCATATTCAGGAAAAGTCATAGCCACGACAGGGACGCAGCCTCATTTTCAGGCATTTTTTGACAGTTTCTGGGCACTGTGTTCAGGCCATGTCCGGGATATAGCCTAATTTTTAGGCATTTCAAGGTAGTTTCTGGGTCATGGTGTGCAGGCCATTTCCAGGATGCGTCCGAGCTACGATAGTGATAGAGCCTGATTTTTAAGTATTTCAGGGCAGTTTTTGGGCACGGTGTAGATGCCATGTCCGGGAAGCGTCCTAATCGCGACAGAAATATACCCTGATTTCTAGGCATGTCTAGACAGTTTTTGGGACACGTTGTGCGGGCAATGTCCAGGATACGGTAGGGACACCGCTTGATTTTCAGGCATTTATGGGCAGTTTTGGGGCACTATGTGCAGGCCATGCCTGGGACGCGTCTTGTCGCAGCAGGGACGCAGCCTAATTTTCATTCATTTCTAAATAGTTTCTGGGTCACAGTGTGCAGGCCATGTCCAGGATGCTACAGGGACACATCCTAATTTTCACATATTTCTACGCATTTTCTTCGACACGGTGTGCAGGCAATGTTCGGGATGCGTCAGGGCTACTGCAAGGATGCAGCCTGATTTTCAGGCATTTGTGGGTAGTTTCTGGGACACGGTGTGCAGGCCATGTCCCAGATGTGGCAGGGACGCAGCCTGGTTTTCAAGCATTTCTAGGCAGTTTCTGGGATACGGTGTGTAGGCTATGTTCGGAATGCATCCGGGCCACGAGGGTTGCAACTCGATTTTCAAGCATTTTTAGAAGTTTTTGGGCATGGTGTGCAAGCTTTGTCCTAGACGCAGCCTAATTTTCAGGCATTTATCGTTAGTTTCTGGGTCACGGTGTGTAGGTTATGTCAAGGACGTGTTAGGGCCATGGTAGGGACGGAGCTTGATTTTTAGGTAATTCTGGGTAGTTTTTGGGGACGGTGTACAGGCCATGTCCAGGACGCCTCCTGGCCAGGTACGAACGCAGCCTGATTTTCAGGTATTTCTAGGCAGTTTGTGGACACGGTGTGTTGGCCAAGTTCGGGACACGTCCTGGCCGCTAAAGAGACGCAACCTAATTTTCAGGCATTTCTAGGCAGATTCTGGGTCATAGGGTTTAGGGTTTTTCTTCAATTAATTTTGAATTAAAAGCAGAAANATAGATAACTGTCTGCCAGAAGCCACGGTTACCAGCACGCTCAATCCAAACCCTATCGGGCAACTTATGCCCCAAATTCACCTTAATGCACACCCTTGCCTCACTAGGTCGTCTCAAGTCGGTGGTGGCCTCATCAATTCTCAAGGGCATTCATATTGCCCCAGATAAGGCAAAAAGGAACCCCTTCGCACGTAAATGTACTGGAAGCAGAGGGAACGATACCCATAAGGGAACTATCGGAGTCTCTTGCTCAGGTGTAAAGTCACATGTCCACTTAAGGACTCTCATCGGACAACCATCAATATACCATGAAGGTTTAAGAAAAAGCCTGCTGTAATCCTCCTCATGTGTAAGGTGTATAAGAATGTGTGTTGTGTCAATCAATCCCACCTCGAAGCAACCATGGAACCCAAACTTAGAAAAAATTTCACGTACCTTCCTCATGGTTGGCTTGCGATGTGGAAATTTCCCCACAAGTGTATACTTGTAAGGATCGGCGAGTGTAGCCTCCTCGGACTCAGTCAAAACTATTGCCGGCTCACCCATATGTATAAAGGGTTCTTTAGCAGCAAACCCAGCAGTGGAAAAGTCATCTAAACCCTGTATAACCGATGCAAACGACTTTCGTGAACTCCGTTCAGCTTGAGACAGGCCCGGACGGCCAGAAACTGCAGTAGCATAGGTCTTTCGGCCCTGATTGAGCACTGTATGGGCCTGATGTGAAAAAACCGATGATGGAATTGGGTCCGTAACAAAATTCCCCACATTCTGGTGAAGTGTCACCGGCGCGTGACCACCACGCGCCGACCGTTGACCGGCGGCGATTTTCCAACGATGTCAGAAAATTATGATTTTTCACAGGCAGATGCAGAATTTCATGCTGATCATCACGGTATGTTCCGTTTTCCGAAACGAGTTCAGGATTGGCCAGAATCTGCGATTTTCCGAGCGACTGGCCGGAAATTGCGATCGTCGGTGAGAGCGCGTCCGGAGTCGGAATTGGATGAGTTTTTAATCGAAGGTTCGCCTTTTCATGGGTAATCTGATGGTCAGGCTCGTGTCCCTGTTTGAGCTCTGTGGAAGGGTTAATTGAAAAATCAGTTTTTGGCCCCTCGGGATCCGATCCGTCAATTTCGGGCGATTCGGATGAAATCTCTACCACCCCCAGTGTTTTCGGCCCTTCTGGAATCATTGGTGATGGTCCCAAACCCTGATTCAATGCGTAGGGGGGTGTTTCGACGACCTTGGGATTCGTGCCATGATTTTTCAAACTCAGATCTATTAGTTTAGGGCTTACGGTTTAGGGCTTACGATTTAGGGTTTAGGGCTTATAGTTTAGGGTTTTTTTTACCTGAGTTGCCTTTTAATAGGTTCTAACGAACCAGCAAAATTCAGTTTTACAGATATTTGTAAAGTCATAGAATGTTTAACTAAGCGAAAACACAATAATTATAGGATAATAATTATTAACTAGATTAGAAGAAGCCATTGTATGGACTTAATTGAGGAGGCAGCTGAGAAGATGAGACCACATCCATCGAATCCGTGTCTATTGTGCTTCCAAATGTTGTACCTTGATCAATTGTTGGCAGATTTGTTCTTGAATTTACGCTTCCAGCATTGCCTCCATCCCATTGATATGAAACATACAACTCATCAGGATAAATCTGTAAAGCTTCAGTCTCCACACTTCAAAATTTAGAATTAAATTTCATTAGTAAATCTGAATTCTCAGAAGGGAAAAATTTATTTCCTACAGGGTTTGGAGTAGAATGGAACAAGTCATTTTCCACATATTCTACAGCAGGCAGTTGAGAATCAGTTGTCTATAAAATCTCTAGGGAAGTGAAGAAGATGGTGGGATGATTATAATTTTCATCAATGTTGAAGCTATAAGTATTCTTAGATATCCCTTCAGCTGGATTCATTGGTTGACAATGATCGACTGGAATTGAATCGATGGACTGATTGTTTTCAAACAGGGTTTTCGTGAAATCCATTTCGTCATTGCATGATTTGAAACTAAAAAAGGGTGTAGAGCCGTCATCATCAGAGAGTGGTGTGCCAGCGTTGGACAGATTTGCTGTAGTGGTGGTGGTGCCAAAATTTGGGTTAGTGGAGGTGGAACCATTACTGAAATATTTTTTTATGATGTAATCCTGTAATAGTGTTGACTGTCTTCTATCTCCTTTTACTTTCTTTATCTTCTCCTTGAAATGTGCCTCCTTTTTGTGGCATTCCAGTAATTCTTTATTGAATTTTTAGTTCTTCCAGGAATGTACTTAGCTATCTCCGCCCATCGATTTCCAAGTCCTTCATGTGCTTGAATTAACCATCTTCCTTCATCTCCAGTCCAAACATCCTTCTTGATATGAGGACGTAGATGATTATTCCATCGCTCGCGACACTATTTTCCCACTCTACCAACCATTTCTTCAGCTATTACGACCCATTTCCCCAATCCAAATTGATGTACTAAGCTAATCAGTCTCTTATCTTCTTCGCCTGTCCATTGGCCTTTTATCTGATATCAGGAAGAAGAACTACCATCTCTCTTCCCCCTCCGATCAGGATTGACTGGTGTGGCTATCACATTTACTGAAAGATTTTCACCCAAAGTTTGTTTTTAATGTTGAAGCCCTTCCATGAAGCTTGGCTCTCCGGTGGTGTAATTACTGGTTGTGCCATTTGAAGAAAAATTCTGAAACTGATTTACTTCATTAGAAGGAAAATGGTTTAGGGTTTAGGGTCCAGGGTTTAGGGTCTAGGTCCAGGGTCTAGGGTTTAGGATCCAGGGTCCAGGGTTCAGGGGTCAGGGTCCAG
Organism: Olea europaea var. sylvestris; assembly: GCF_002742605.1. NCBI lineage: Eukaryota > Viridiplantae > Streptophyta > Magnoliopsida > Lamiales > Oleaceae > Olea > Olea europaea. Next base: position 4,544 of record NW_019257238.1, read on the forward strand.
GATCTAGGGCTTAGGGCTTACGGTTTAGGGCTTGGGGTTTAGGGTTTCTGGGACACGGTGTGCAGGACATGTACAGAACGTAGCCTTATTTTCCAATATTTCTAGGCAGTTTCTTGGATGCGATGTGTAGGCCATGTTCGTGACGCGTCCTGGTCGTGAACGCAATCTGATTTTTTGGTATTTCTAGGCAGTTTGTGGGCACGATGTGCAGGCCATGTCCGAGAGACATCTTCGCCGCAGACGCAATCTGATTTTTAGGCATTTCTAGGCAGTTTGTTGGCACGGTGTGCAGGCAATGTTCGGGACGCGTCTTGACCACGTTAGTGACGCAAGTAGATTTTTAACCAAATGAACGAAGCAAGGTGTGCAGGCTATGTTAGAGGCACAGGCATGTTCCCAGGCATTCTGGGCAGTTTTTGGGACATGGTGTGCAAGCTAAATTGGGGACAAGTCATGGCCACGGAAGGGAAGTAGCCTAATTTTCAGGCATTTTTCGACAATTTTTGGGCACTGTGTGCAAGCCATGTCCGGGATGCATCCTGGATGCTTTAGGATATAGCCTGATTTTCAGGCATTTCTAGATAGTTTCTAGGTCATGGTGTGTAGGCCATTTTTAGGACGCATCCGAGCCAGGGTAGGGACGGAGCCTAATTTTTCGACATTTCAGGGCAGTTTTTGGGCACGGTGTGTAGACCATGTTTGGGACACATCCTAATCATGGCAGGAATGCAACCTGATTTCCAGGCATTTCTAAGCAGTTTCTGGGACACGGTGTGCAAGCAATATCCAAGATGCGACAGGGACACAACCTGATTTTCATGATATTCTAGGCAAATTCTGGGACGCGATGTGCAGGCCAAGTCCGGGACTCGTTTGGGCCACGACAGGGATGCTTTCTAATTTTTAGGCATTTCTACATAGTTTCTGGGACACGATGTGCAAGCCATGTCCTGGCCGGGTAGGGACGCAACCTTATTTTCAGGCATTTCTAGAAAGTTTCTGGGTCACAATGTCTAAGCCAAGTCTAAGATGCGGCAGGGACGTATCATGATTTTCAAGTGTTACTAGATAGTTTTCTGGTGCACGGTGTGCAGTCCATGAATGGGACGCCTCTGGGTAACGGTAGGGACGCAGCATGATTTTCATGCATTTTTGGAATGTTTTTGGGCACGATGTGCAGGCCACGTCTGGGACGCGTCCTGATCGAGGTGGGCACGCCGCCTAATTTTCAAGCATTTGTAGGTAGTTTGTGGTCACGGTGTACAGGCCATGTCCAGTACGCATCCTAGCTGCGGTAGTGATTTTGGCTGATTTTCAGGCATTTCTTGGCAATTTCTGGGACTCAATGTGCAGGCCATGTTCGGTACGCGTCATGGCCACGGTAGGGATGGAGCCTGATTTTTGAGCAATTTTGGGTAGTTTCTGGGACACAGTGTGCAAGGCATGTCCAGGATGCGACAGGGACGCATCCTAACTTTCAGGTATTTTTAAGCAGTTTCTGGAACACGGTGTGCAGGCAATGTTCGGGACGCGTCTGGGCCATGGAAGGGATGCAGCCTAGTTTCCAGGTATTTCTAGGTAGTTTTTGGGACACGGTGTGTAGGCCATGTCCAGGATGCTGCAAGGACACATCCTGGTTTTTAAGTTTTTCTAGGCAGTTTCTTGGACACAGTGTGCGGGCAATTTTTGGGACGCGTTGGGCTGCTACAGGGATACAGCCTGATTTCTCGACATTTCTCGGCAGTTTTCGGAATACGATATGCAAGCCTTAGCTGAGACGCGTCTGGGCCACGTCAGGGACGTAGCTTGATTTTCAGGCATTTGTGGGAAGTTTTTGGGTACGTTGTGCAGGCCATGTTCGGGACGCGTCCTGGCTGCAGTAGGGACGAATCCTGATTTTCAGGCATTTGTAGGTAGTTTGTGGGCACGGTGTGCAGGCCATGTTCGGGGTGCATCCTAGCCTCGGCTGGGACGCAGCCAGATTTTTAGGCATTTCTTGGAAATTTCTGGGACTTAGTGTGCAGGCTATGTTTGGGATGCCTCATGGCCAGGGCAGGGATGCGTCCTGGCCGCGGTAGGGATACATCCTGATTTTCAGGCATTTGCAGGCTTTTTCTGGGCACGATGTGCAGGCTATATCCGGGACATGTCCTAACCGCGGTAGGGACGCAGCCTAATTTTCAGGCCATGTTCGGGACACATCATGGCTACGTTTCAGGCAATTTTGGGCAGTTTCTGGGACACGATGTGCAGGCCATGTCCAGGATGCAACAAGCACGCATCCTGACTTTCAGGTATTTTTAGGCAGTTTGTTGAACACGGTGTGCAGGCAATATTCGGGATGCGTCTGGGCCGCGGTAGGGATTCAACCTGGTTTTCAGGCATTTCTAGATAGTTTCTGGGACACGGTGTGTAGGCCATCCTTATTTTCACGTATTTCTCGACAATTTCTTGGACACGGAATGCAGACAATGTCCGGGACTCGTCGGGGCTACTGTAGGGATGCAGCATGATTTTCAGGTCCTTCTTGGCAATTTTTGGGACATGGTGTGCAGGCCATGTCCTAGATGAGGCAGGGACACAGCCAGATTTTTAGGCATTTTAAGGCAGTTTCTAGGACACAGTGTGCAAGCCATGACCAAGACCGTCCGGGCCACGATAGGGATGCAACTTGATTTTCAGGCAATTCTGGGAAGTTTTTGGGCATGGTGTGCAGGGCACGTCCGGGACGTGTCCTGGCCATGGTAAGGATGCAGCTTGATTTCCAGGCATTTGTAGGCAATTTGTGGGCATGGTGTACAGGCTATGTCCGGGACGCGTCCTAGCCTCGGCAAGGACACAGCCTGATTATCAAGCATTTCTTTAAAATTTCTAGGACTTGGTGTGTAGACCATGTCTAGGATGCGTCATGGCCATGGCAAAGATGGAACCTGATTTTCAGGCAATTTTGGGCAGTTTCTGGGACATGGTGTGTAGGCCATGTCCAGGATGGGGCAGGGACGCATCTTGACTTTCGGGTATTTTTAGGCAGCTTTTGGAGCACGGTGTGCAGGCAATGTCTGGGACGCGTCTGGGCCACAATAGGGATGCAGCTTGGTTTCCAGGCATTTTTAGGCAGTTTTTGGGACATGGTGTGCGGGCCATGTCCAGGATGCTTAGGGACACATTCTGATTTTTACGTATTTCTAGGCAATTTTCGTGACGCGTTGGGGGCTATTGTAGGGATGCAGCCTGATTTCCAGGCATTTCTAGGCAGTTTTTGGGACACGGTGTGCAGGCTTTGTCCAGGACGCAACATGGACGTAGCCTGCTTTTCAGGCATTTCTAGGCAGTTTCTGGAACACGATGTTCAGGCCATGACCAGGACACGTCAGGGCTATGCAGGGATGCAACCTGATTTTCAGGCATTCCTAGGAAGTTTTTGGACATGGTGTGCAGGCCACGTCCGGGACACTTCTTGGCGACTGTAGGGATGCAACCTAATTTTCAGGCATTTATAGGTAGTTTGTGGGCATGGTGGTAGGCCATGTCTGGGACGCATCCAGGCCGTGGCTGGGATGCCGCCTAATTTTTAGGTATTTCTTTGCAATTTTTGGGACTCAGTGTGTAGGCCATATCTGGGATGCGTCATGGCCAAGGCAGGGACGGAGCCTGATTTTCATGAAATTTTGGGTAGTTTCATGGACACGGTGTGCAAGCCATGTCCAGGATGCGGCAAGGACGCATCTAGACTTTCATGTATTTTTAGACAATTTTTGGAACACGATGTGCAGGCAATGTTCGGGACGCGTCTGGTCCGCGGTAGGGATGCAGCCTTGTTTTCAGGCAGTTTTTAGGACACGGTATGTAGGCCATGTCCAGGATGCTGCAGGGACACATCCTTATTTCCACATTTTTCTATGTAGTTTCTTGGACACAGTGTGCAGGCAATGTCCGGGACTCGTTTGGGCTGCGGTAAGGATGCAGCCTAAACAGGGGGATACACAACAATTGTAGGGGAGGAAAAGGAACCGTAGTACACTAATCATAAGAATGGCCCAATTGTTTACAAGAGAAGCAAAAAATCGGCCGCTTCTAATAAATAACTGTTTGCTAAAAGCCATGGTTACCGGCGTGGTCAATCCAAACCCTCTCGGGCAACTTATACCCCAAATTCACCTCAATACACATCTTTACCTCACTAGAGCATCTCAAGTCGGAGGTGGCCTCATCGAGGTTTAGGGTTTAGGGTTAAGGGTTTTTTTTTTGCCTGAATTTTCCTAATTTCTAACGAAGCAACAGAATTCAATTTTATTGATATTTGTAAAGTCATACAGTGTATAACTAAGCCAAAACACAATAATTATAGGATAATAATTATTAACTAGATTAGAAGAAGCCATTGTATGGACTTAATTGGGGAGGTAGCTGAGAAGATGAGACCATGTCCATCAAATTCGTGTCCATTGTGCTTCCAAAGGTCGTACCTAGATTAATTGTTGGTAGATTTGTTGTTAAATTTACGCTTCCAGCATTGCCTCCATCCCATTGATATGAAAAGTACAACTCATCAGGATAAATCTGTGAAGCTTCAGTCTCCACGCTTCGAAAGTTAGAATTAAATTCCATGATTAAATTAGAATTCTCAGAATGGAAAAATTTATTTCCCATAGGGTTTGGAGCATAATGGAATAAGTCATTTTCCACATATTCTACAGCAGGCAGTTGAGAATTAGTTGTCTGTAAAATCTCCAGGGAAGTGAAGAAAATGATGGGATGATTATAATTTTCATCAATGTTGAAGCTATAAGTATTCTCAGATGTCCCTTCAGCTGGATTCATTGGTTGACAATGATCGACTGGAATTGAATCGATGGATTGATTGTTTTCAAACAGGGTTTCCATGAAATCCAATTCTTTATTGCATGATTTGAGATTGAAAAATGGTGAAAAGTCTTCATCACTAGAGAGTGGTGTACCGGCGTTGGACGGATTTGTCGCAGTGGTGGTGGTGCCGGAATTTGAGTTAGTAGAGGTGGAACCATTATTGAAATACATTTTTATATTGTAATCTTATAATAATGTTAACTGTCTTCAATCTCCTTTTACTTTCTTTATCTTTCTCCTTGAAATCTACCTCCTTTTTGTGGCATTCCAGTGATTCTTTATTGAATTTTTAGTTCTTCCAGGAATGTACTTAGCTATCTCTGCCCATCGATTTCCAAGTCTTTCATGTGCTTGAATTAACCGTCTCTCTTCATCGTCAGTCCAAACGTTCTTCTTGATATGAGGATTCAGATGATTATTCCATCGCGCACGACACGATTTTCTCACTCTACCAACCATTTCTTCAGCTATTACAGCCCATTTCCTCAATCCAAGTTGATGAACTAAGCTAATCAGTCTCCTGTCTTCTTCGCCTGTCCACTGGCCTTTTGTCTGATATCTGGATGAAAAACTATTCTCTCTCCTCTACTTCCGATCAGGATTGACCAGTGCAGGTATCACATTAACTGAAAGATTTTCACCGAAAGTTTGTTTTTCATGTTGAAGTCCTTCCATGAAGCATGGCTCTCCGGTGGTGTAATTACTGGTTGTGCCATTTGAAGAAAAATTCTGAAACTGATTTACTTCATTAGAAGGAAAATGGTTTGGGGTTTAGGGTCCAGGGTTCAGGATCCAGGGTTCAGGGTCAGGGCTTAGGGCTTAGGGTTTAGGGCTTTGGACTTACGGTTTAGGGCCTGGGGTTTAAGGTTTCTAGGACACGGTGTGCAGGACATGTCCAGGACGCAGCCTTATTTTCAGGCATTTCTAGGCAATTTCTAGGACATGGTGTGCAGGCCATGTCCGGGATTCGTCCTAGACGTGGACGCAATCTAATTTTAGGCATTTCTAGGCAGTATATGGGCATGGTGTGTAGACCATGTCCGAGAGGCGTCCTGGCCACGGACACAATCTAATTTTCAGGCATTTCTAGGCAGTTTGTGGGCACGGTGTGCAAGTAATGTTCGGGACGTGTCCTGACCACATTAGGGACGCAAGCGAATTTTCAACCAAATGAAAGAAGCACGGCGTGCAGACCATGTTAGGGGTGCATGCATGTTCCCAGACATTCTGGGTAGTTTTTGGGACACGGTGTGCAGGCCAAATTTTGAACAAGTCATGGCCACGGAAGGGACGTAGCATAATTTTCAGGCATTTTTTGATAGTTTTTGGGCACTGTGTGCAGGCCATGTCCAGGATGCATCCTGGACGTGACAAGGACGTAACCTCATTTTCAGGAATTTCTAGGCAGTTTTTAGGTCATGGTGTGCAGGCAATGTTCAAGACGCATTCGAGCCAAGGTAGGGATGGAGCCTGATTTTCAAGCATTTCAGGGCAGTTTTTTGGCACGGCATGTAGACCATGTTCAGGATGTGTCCTGATCATGGCAAGAATGCAACCTGATTTTAAGGCATTTCTGGACACGGTGTGCATGCAATGTCCAAGATGCGGCAGGGACGCAGCTTGATTTTCATGATATTCTAGGCAATTTCTGGGACGCGGTGTGCAGACCATGTTCGGGACTCATCTGGGCCGCGATAAGGATGCAGCCTAATTTCTAGGCATTTCTACGCAGTTTCTGGGACATGGTGTGTAGGCCATGTCCTAGCCGCAGTAGGGACGCAGCCTGATTTTCAAGCATTTCTAGGCAGTTTCTGGGTCACAAAGTGTAAGCGATGTCCAGGATGCGGCAGGGATGTATCCTGATTTTCGGGTATTTCTAGATAGTTTTCTGGTACACGGTGTGCAAGCAATGTTCGAGACGTGTTTGGGCTGTGGCAGGGATGCAACCGAATTTCCAAGCATTTCTTGGCAGTTTTTGGGACACAGTGTGCAAGCTACGTCCACGACGCGTCAGGGACGAAGCTCGATTTTCAGGCATTTCTAGGAAATTTCTGGGAGATGGTGTGCAGGCCATGGAGAGGACGCTTCTGGGGGACGGCACGGACACAGCCTGATTTTCAGGCATTTCTGGGAAGTTTTTAGGCACGGTGTGCTAGCCACTTCTGGGACTTGCCTAATTGTGGTAGGGACGCCACTTGATTTTCAGACATTTGTAGGCAGTTTGTGGGCACGGTGTGCAGGCCATGTCCAGGATGTGTCCTAGCCGCGGTAGGGACGCATCCCAATTTTCAGGCATTTCTTGGTAATTTTTGGGACTCGATGTCCAGGCAATGTTCAAGACGTGTCATGGCATGGTAGGGACGGAGCCTCATTTTCAAGCAATTCTAGGCAGTTTTTGGGACTTGGTGTGTAGGCCATGTCAAGGATGCGACAGGGACACACCCTGACTTTCAGGTAATTTTAAGCAGTTTTTGGAACATGGTGTACAGGTAATGTTCGGGATGCATATGGGCTGCGACAGGGATGTAGCCTAGTTTCCAGGCATTCCTAGATAGTTTCTGGGACACGGTGTGTAGGCCATGTCCAGGATGCGGCTGGGACGCAGCTTGATTTATAGGCTTTTCTAGGCAGTTTTTTTGGGATACGGTGGGCAAGCTTTAATCGAAGCTTGATATTTAGACATTAGTGGGAAGTTTTTGGGCACGGTGTGTTGGCTACATCTGGGATGCGTCCTGGCCACTGTAGGGACGCATCCTGATTTTCAAGCATTTATAGGCAGTTTGTGGGCACCGTGTACAGGCTATGTTCGAGATGTATCCTGGCCTCGACTGGGATGCAGACTGGCTTTTAGGCATTTCTTGGCAATTTCTGGGACTCAGTGTGCAAGCCATATTCGGGACGCCTCATGCCACAGGAGGGACCCGTCCTGGCCGTGGTAGGGATGCATCCTGATTTTCAAGCATTTGTAGGGTTTTTGTGGGCACGATGTGCAGGCCATATCCTTGACATGTCCTAGCTGCGGTAGGGACGCAGTCTGATTTTTAGGCATTTCTTGGCAATTTCTGGGACTCGGTTTGCAGGCCATGATCAGGACACATCATGGCCACGGTAAGGACGAGGCCTAAATTTCAGGCAGTTTGTGGGACATGATGTGCAGGCCATGTCCAGGATGCATCCTGACTTTCAGGTATTTTTTGGTAGTTTGTGGAACATGGTGTGTAGGCAATGTTTGGGACGCGTCTGGGCCGCGGCAGGGATTCAACCTGGTTTCGAGCATTTCTAGATAGTTTCTGGGACACGGTGTGCAGGCCATCCCTATTTTCACATATTTCTCCACAATTTCTTGGACACGATGTGTAGACAATGTCCGAGACGCGTCGAGGCTGCTGTAGGGATGCAGCATGATTTCCAGGCCCTTCTAGGTAGTTTCTAGGACACGGTGCATAGGCCATGTCCAGGACGAGGCAGGGACGCAGCCAGATTTTTAGGCATTTTAAGGTAGTTTCTAGGACATGGTGTGCAGGCCATGACTAGGACGCATCCGGGCCATGATAGGGATGCAACTTGATTTTTAGGCAATTCTGGGAAGTTCTTGCGCGCAGTGTGCAGGGCACGTCCGGGAAGCGTCCTTGCTGTGGTAGGGACGCAGCTTGATTTTCAGGCATTTGTAGGCAGTTTATGGGCACGGTGTGCAGGCCATGTCCGGGACGCGTCATGGCCACGATAGGGACGCAGACTAATTTTCAGGCATTTCTAGGCAGATTCTGTGTCATAGGGTTTAGGGTTTTTCTTCAATTAATTTTGATTTAAAAGCAGAAAATATATACGTGACAAAGAATAATAAAAATAAAATGTAGCTTAACGTTACAACCCATGAATAATAAAAAAGTCTACACAACGAAACCAAACTTCCCACCGCCGTAGTGCCACAAATAAACCCCACCCCTGCCTTTAGACCAGTACCACTAGTAGTCGGGGCTGGCACCGGTGCATGGTAGTTGTGACAGTGATGATGAGGAGAAGGTGCCTGCACTGTAGATTGGTGGCTGGAGCCATGTTTATTGGACAGAACCATAACCTCTAGCGTTTGACCCTTCTGGCAATGTTCTTCAGCTCCACTGATGAAGAAAAATAGACCTGATTTTTCTAGTGAAATTGTAGTTTCTCTATCATGGTGTGATTTATACAAAGGAGAGAGATCGAAATTGTGGACTTCATCATATGAATGTCTATACTTGAAGTATTAGTGCTAAAGTCTGCATGTTGCTGTTAACCTAATGTACCACGAATGAACAAAATACATTGAGTTGGATTACCACACAGTACAAGAAAAAAATTAAAGTGGGAAAATTGAGATAATCTAAATAGGTGGTTATTTACTTAATCACTGGAATAAGTTGTTTTTCACTAACAACTTAGAAAATTTTAAGTTCTTGACATTTACACTCCAACTTTAGGGAAGTATTGAAGGAAAGGAAATCACTTTATATTATGATCAAGGAATATATGGATGGTGCATAGCTGTGGTTTTGAATAATTGTGTGCCAGACATCTAGCAATTATGTCTTAAAGCAATGATAAGAATTTTTGTTATAATTAGCAATTTGTGAGAGAATACTTACTTTCAAAGCTACTGTTAACAAAAATACTTTTCTAGTAGAAGAGTGTTGCATACCGTTTTGATTTGGCTGTTGAGAAACCTGAACATAAAAAATATAAGAGATTATTAATATATTATTGGATGATACCAAAAAAGTCATAATAATTAACAACATCATCGCTAAGACGTACAATGAACCCTCAACAAATTCAAGAAACGAATTAGCATTCCCATGACTATTTATAGTTTTTTTTCTTTTAAATATTTAGCTAAAAAATTACTTAAAACTAACTTCTTCTGCTTAAAAAAATAAAGTCTAGCCAAACAATAATTTTTTTTTAACTGAAACATAAAATGGAAAATAGATACTTACTGTGTTGAAAATCAATGACAATAATTGAAATCCCGGCAGGAAATGTGTCCTCGTTTCTTACCCAGTGGCTAGTGAATCAACGCTTCTTCTTGAGTTGGAAATATAATATTATTTTAAGTTAATTTGAATGTTATATTTTATACAAAATTTAAAAAATAGAATGCGAATATATTTTACTGAATAAAAAAATCCATGAAATAAATTTTCATAATTTTAAATCAAATGTAATCTTCTATTTTAAGAAATAGTATTTCAGAATGAAAAACCAAAATCATTTTCTATTTTAAACTTAAAATTGAAAATTCAAAGAGGAAACCGAATTCGCCCATGCTTAGTTCTTGGTTTCTGAATGTTGGAAATTAAACATGATTCATGAATAATGAAAAAAATTAAATTTGATACATGAATTAGTTTATTTAATATTCATGCATTTATTTAAATCATGTATCCAAATGTTTCTTTGTCTCATATTATTCATAGGATGTAGGAACAGTCATTAATTAGTCTATTAAGTTCATACAAT
>NW_019257238.1:20030-34140 GCF_002742605.1 Olea europaea var. sylvestris
GAAATGAATGCATGAATATTAAATAAACTAATTCATGTATCAAATTTAATTTTTTTCATTATTCATGAATCGTGTTTAATTTCCAACATTCAGAAACCGAGAACTAAGCATGGGTTAATTCGGTTTCCTCTTTGAATTTTCAATTTTAAGTTTAAAATAGAAAATGATTTTGGTTTTTCATTCTAAAATACTATTTCTTAAAATAGAAGATTACATTTGATTTAAAATTATGAAAAATTATTTCATGGATTTTTTTTATTCAGTAAAATATATTCGCATTCTATTTTTTAAATATTGTATAAAATATAACATTCAAATTAACTTGAAATGATATTATATTTCCAGCTCAAGAAGAAGCGTTGATTCACCAGCCACTGGGTAAGAAACGAGGACACATTTCCTACTGGGATTTCAACTATTGTCATTGCTTTTCAACACAGTAAGTATCTATTTTCCATTTTATGTTTTAGTTAAAAAAAAATTATTGTTTGGCTAGACTTTACTTTTGCAAGCAGAAGAAGTTAGTTTTATGTAATTTTTTAGCTAAATATTTAAAAAAAAAGGAAGAAAGAAAAAAGAAAAAAACTATAAATAGTCATGGGAATGCTAATTCATTTCTTGAATTGTTGAGGGTTCATTGTATGTTTTAGCGATGATGTTGTTAATTATTATGACTTTTTTGCTATCATCCAATAATATATTAATAATCTATTATATTTTTATGTTCAGGTTTCTCAGCAGCCGAGTCAAAACGGTATGTAACACTCTTCTACTAGAAAAGTATTTTTGTTAACAGTAGCTTTGAAAGTAAGTGTTCTCTCACAAATTGCCAATTATAACAAGAATTCTTATAATTGCTTTAAGACATAATTGCTAGATGTCTTGCACACAATTATTCAAAACCACAGCTATGCACTATGCATATATTCCTTGATCATAATATAAAGTGATTTCCTTTCCTTCAATACTTCCCTAAAGTTGGAGTGTGAATGTCAAGAACTCAAATTTTCTAAGTTGTCAGTGAAAAACAACTTATTACAGTGATTTAGTAAATAACCACCTATTTGTTGTCCCATTTCATTTTAGATTATCTCAATTTCCCAATTTAATTTTTTTCCTTGTACTGTGTGGTAATCCAACTCAATGTATTTTATTCATTCGTGGTACATTGGGTTAACAGCAACATGTAGACTCTAGCACCAATACTTCAATTATAGACATTCATTTGATGAAGTCCTCAATTTCGATCCCTCCCCTTTGTATAAATCCTTTAGCAACAAGTTATGCCTCACAAACTTTTAAGGTGCTATAAGAATGGTATTTAATTTTGAAGACCCATTGACTGCACACCGTGTCCATGATGCGTCCTAGACATGGCCTATGTCCCTGCCACGTCCTGGACATGGCCTACACACCGTGTCCCAGAAACTACCTACAAATGCATGGAAATCAGGCTACATCCATGCAGTAGCCTCTACGTGTCCCGAACATTACCTGTACACCGTATCTAAGATATTGCATAGAAATATGTGAAAATCAGGATGTGTCCCTGCAGCATTCTGGACATGGCCTGCACACCGTGTCCCAGAAATTACCTAGAAATGCCTGAAAACCAGGCTGCATCCTTGCCGCGGCCTAGACGCGTCCTAGACTCCTACACACCGTGTTCCAGAAACTGCCTAGAAATACCTGAATGTCAAGATACGTCCCTGTCGCATCCTGGACAAGGCCTGCACACAGTGTCCCAGAAACTGCCTAAAATTGCTTGAAAATCAGGCTTCGTCCCTACCGTGGCCATGATGCATCCCGGACATGGACTGCACACCGAGTCCCAAAATTTGCCAAGAAATGCCTAAAAATCAGGTTGCGTCCCTGTCGCGTCCCAGACATGGCCGGCACACCGTGCCCACAAACTGCCTACAAATGCCTAAAAATTAGGCCGTGTCCCCACCACAGCTAGGAGGCGTCCCGAATGTGGCCTGCACACCGTGGCCAAAAATTTGCCAAAAATGCCTAAAAATCAGGCTGCGTCCCTGCCGTGGCCCCGGATGCATCCCGATCATGGCCTACACACCGTGTCCCAAAAATTGCCTAGAAATGCCTTAAAATCAGGCTGCGTCCCTGATGCGTCCTGGACATGGCCTGCACACTGCGTCCAAGAAACTGTCTAGAAATGCCTGGAAATCAGGTTGCATCCTTGCCACGGCCCTGATGCGTCTCGTACATTGCCTACACACCCTGTTAAAATGGCTTCACTTAAAATTATTTTTTCATTTTCGGCGGTCGTGTTTTTGTTGTGTGTTCGTTCTAAAGCAAGAGAGTTTGTAATAGACGGTGAAGATTATTTATGGGCAGTTCCATCTTCTGTTGACGAGTTCAACAAATGGGCTGAGAAAACTCGTTTTCAGATTGGGGATTCTTTAGTTTTGAAGTATGATTCCAAGATTGATTCAGTGCTGGAAGTGACCGAGGAAGACTACAAAATCTGCAACAACGCCAATCCAACAAAATCACACCATGATGGAGAAACTACAATTTCACTAGAAAAATCAGGTCTATTTTTCTTCATCAGTGGAGCTGAAGAACATTGCTAGAAAGGTTAAAAGCTTGAGGTTATGGTTCTGTTTGATAAACATGGCTCCAGCCACCAATCTACAGTGCAACACCTTCTCCTAATCATCACCGTCACCACTACCAAGCACCGACGCCAGCCCCAACTAACGGTGGTGCCGGTCTAAAGGCGGAGGTGGGATTTATCTGAGTCACTATGATGGTGGGAAGTTTGGTTTCATTGTGTAGACTAATTTTATTATTCATGGGTTGTAATATTGAGCTGCATTTTATTTTTATTATTCTTTGTCACGTCTATATTTCCTGCTTTTAATTCAAAATTAATTGAAGAAAATCCCTAAACCTTATGACCTAGAATCTGCCTAGAAATGCCTGAAAATTAGACTACATCCCTACCGTAGCGATGACGCGCCCCGAACTTGGCTTGCACACCAAGTCCCAGAAATTGCCTAGAAATGCCTGAAAATCAAGCTGCGTCTCTATCGCGGCCAGGATGCGTCCTGAACTTGGTCAACACACCGTGTCCACAAACTGCCTAGAAATACCTAAAAATCAGGCTGCGTCCCTACCTGGCCAGGAGGCCTCCCGGACATGGCCTGTACACCATCCCCAGAAACTACTCGGAATTACCTAAAAATCAAGCTCCGTCCCTGCCGTGGCCCTAATGCGTCCTTGACATGACCTACACACCATGACCCAGAAACTAACGAGAAATGCCTAAAAATCAGGCTGCATCTAGGACAAGACTTGCACATCGTGCGCAAAAACTTCTTAAAAATGCTTGAAAATCAGGCTGCGACCCCGTCGTGGCCCAATTGCATCCCGGACATGGCCTTCACACCATATCCCAAAAACTGCCTAGAAATGCTTGAAAATCAGGCTACGTCCCTACCATATCCTGGACATGGCCTGCATACCGTGTCCCAGAAACTACCCACAAATGCCTAGAAATCAGGCTGCGTCCCTGCAGTAGCCCCGACGCCTCCCAAACATTGCCTGCACATCGTGTCCAAGAAAATGCATAGAAATACGTGAAAATTAGGATGTGTCCCTGTAGCTTCCTGGACATGGCCTACACACTGTGACCCAGAAACTGCCTAGAAATGACTGAAAATCAGGCTGTCCCTACCGCGACAGGAAGCGTCCCGGACATGGCCAGCACAAAGTGCCCAAAAACTGCACATAAATGCCTGAAAATCAGGCGGCGTCCCTGCCGTATCCTGGACATTGCCTGCACAACATGTCCCAAAAACTGTCTAGACATGCCTAGAAATCAGGTTGCGTTTCTGCCGCGATTAGGACGCTTCCCGAACATGGCTTGTACATCGTGCCAAAAAACTGCCCTGAAATACTTGAAAATCAGGCTCCATCCCTCCTGTGGCTCGGACGCGTCCTGGATATGGCCTGCACACCGTAACCTAGAAACTACCTTAAAATCAGGCTGCGTCCCTATCATGGCCATGACTTAACCCGAATATGGCATGCACACATCGTGTCCCAGAAACTGCCTAGAATGCTTGGGAATGTGCTTGCGCCCCTGACATGGCCTGCACACCATGCTTCCTTGATTTAGTTGAAAATCTGCTTGCGTCCCTAACGTGGCCAGGAAGCGTCCCGAACATTGCTTGCATACTATGCCCACAAATTGCCTAGAAATGCCTGAAAATAAGGTTGTGTCCTTACCGCAGCCAGGACGTGTCCTAGACATGGCCAGCACACTGTGTCCCAAAAACTACAAACCAAATGCATGACACGATCGATGTCTATGTACTATCACCCAAAGATTTATCCTCAGGAATACCCTTGAGTATTATTCACTAGTTTTTTAGACACATTTTGTTTAATATCATTTGCGCTTCATTTGAGACATTTGTAATTTTTTTCACTTACAGGATGTCAGGTTTATGTCGCCCTCCTTTATGTGTATTCTCATTTCTTATATTATAAAATAAGCCACACTAGTGGTATTTGCCAAAAAAAAAAAAAAAATAGAAGATTACATTTGATTTAAAATTATGAAAAATTATTTCATGAATTTTTTTATTCAATAAAATATGTTCGCATTCTATTTTTTAAATGTTGTATAAAATATAACATTCAAATGATATTATATTTCCAGCTCAAGAAGAAGCGTTGATTCAGCAACTACTGGGTAAGAAATGAGGACACATTTCCTACTGGGATTTCAACTATTGTCACTACTTTTCAACACAGTAAGTATCTATTTTCCATTTTATGTTTTAGTTAAAAAAAAATTAATGTTTGGCTAGACTTTATTTTTGTAAGTAGAAGAAGTTAGTTTTAAGTAATTTTTTAGCTAAATATTTAAAAAAAAAGAAAGAAAAAAGAAAAAAACAATAAATAGTCATGGGAATGCTTATTCATTTCTTGAATTTGTTGAGGGTTCATTGTATGTCTTAGCGATGATGTTGTTAATTATTATGACTTTTTCGCTATCATCCAATAATATATTAATAATCTATTATATTTTTATGTTCAGGTTTCTCAGTAACTGAGTCAAAACGGTATGTAACACTCTTCTACTAGAAAAGTATTTTTGTTAATAGTAGCTTTGAAAGTAAGTGTTCGCTCACAAATTGCCAATTATAACAAGAATTCTTATAATTGCTTTAAGACATAATTGCTAGATGTCTTGCTCACAATTATTCAAAACAACAGCTATGCACTTTGTGAGAGAACACTTATAGTAGCCCGGACGTGTCTTGGACATTACCTGTACACCGTATCTCAGACATTGCATAGAAATACGTGAAAATCAGGATGTGTCCCTGCAGCATTCTAGACATGGCCTGCACACCGTGTCCCAAAAATTGCCTAGAAATGCCTAAAAACCAGGCTACATCCCTGCCACGGCCTAGACGCATCCCGGACGTTGCTTGTACACCGTGTTCCAGAAACTACTTAGAAATACCTGAAAGTCAAGATACGTCCCTGTCGCATCCTGGACAAGGCCTGTACGCAGTGTCCCAGAAACTGCCTAAAATTGCTTGAAAATCAGGCTTTATCCCTATCGTGGCCATGACGCATCCCGGACATGGACTGCACACCAAGTCCTAAAATTTGCCAAGAAATGCTTGAAAATCAGGCCGCATCCCTACGACCCAGAAATTACCTAGAAATGCCTGGAAATCAGGCCGCGTCCCTACCGTTGCTGGACATAGCCTGCACACCGTGCCCACAAACTGCCTGAAAATCAGGCTGCGTCCCTACCTGGCCAGGACGCATCCTTAACATGGCTTGTACACCATGCCCAAAAACTGCCTAGAAATACTTGAAAATTAGGCTCTATCCCCGACGTGTCCCGGACATGACCTGCCTAAAAATCAGGCTGCGCCCAAGATACATCTCGGACATGGCCTGCACACTGTGCCCAAAAAACTTTCCAGAAATGTCTAAAAATCAGGCTGTATCCCTACCATGGCCAGGATGCGTTCTGAACAAGGACTGGACACAGTGCCCAGAAATTGTCCAAAAATACCTGAAAATTAGGCTACATCCCTGCCATGTCCCGGACATAGCCTGCACACCGTGTCCTAGAAACTGCCTACAAATGCCTAAAAATCAGGTTGCGTCCCTGTCGTGTCCTGTACATGGCCTACACACCATGTCCAAGAAACTGCTTAGAAATGCCTGGAAATCAGGCTGCTTCCTTGTCGTGGCCTAGACGCGTCCTCGACATGGCTTGCACACCACTTCCCAGAAACCGCCTAGAATTACATGAAAATCAGGTTGCATCCCTACTGCATCCTGGACATTCACTGCACACCATATCCCAGAAACTACCTAGAAATGCCTAAAAATCAGGCTACGTTCCCGCCACAATCAGGACGCATCCCGAACATGGCCTGCACACCGCTTCCCAGAAATCGCCTAGAAATACTTGAAAATCAGGTTGTGTCCCTGCCGTATCCTGGACATTGCCTACACACCGTGCCCAAAAACTGCCTAGAAATGCCTGGAAATTAGGTTGTATACCTACCGCGATCAGGACGCGTCCCGAACATGGCCTGCACACCATGCCCTAGAAACTACCTAGTAATGCCTGGAAATTAGGTTGCATACCTACTGCGATCAGGACGTGTCCTGGACATGGCCTGCACATCATGCCCAAAAATAGCCCTAAAATGCTTAAAAATCAGGCTCCATCCCTGTCGTGGCTATGACGCATCCTAGATATAGCCTTCAGGTTGCATGCCTGCCACGACTAGGATGCGTCCTGGACATGGCCTGTACACAATGCCTAGAAACTGTCGAAAAATTACAAAAAATCATGTTGCGTCCTTGATGTGGCCATGACTTGTCTCGAATATGTCCTGCACACTGTGTCCCAAAAACTGCCCAGAATGCTTGGGACGTACCTGCGCCCCAGATATCGCCTACACACCATGCTTCCTTCGTTTGGTTGAAAATCTGCTTACGTCCCTAATGTGGTCGGGAAGCATCACAAACATTGCCTGCACACCGTGTCCACAAACTGGCTAGAAATGCCTGAAAATCAGGCTGCATCCCGACCGCGGCCAGGATGCGTCCCGGACATGGTCTGCACACTGTGGCCACAAAATGTCGAGAAATGCCTGAAAATCAGGTTGCATCCCTGCCGTAGCGAGGATGCGTCCTGGACATGGCCTGCACACCGTGTCCCAGTGGAGCTGAAGAACATTGCCAGAAGGGTCAAAAGCTAGAGGTTATGGTTCTGTTCGATAAACATGGCTCCGGCCACCAATCTACAGTGCAGGCACCTTCTCATCATCATCACCACCACCATCACCACTACCATGCACCGGCACAAGCCTCGACTAACGGTGGTACTGGTTTGAAGATGGCGAAGGGGTTTGTTTGTGGCACTGGGCGGTGGGAAGTTTGGTTTTGTTGTGTATACTAGTTTTATTATTTATGGGTTGTAGCGTTGAGCTACATTTTATTTTCATTATTCTTTGTCGTGGCTCGGACATGTCCCGGAGATGACCTACACACCGTGACCTAGAAACTGATGAGAAATTCTTGAAAATCAGGCTGATTCTAGGACATGGTCTGCACACTGTGCCCAAAAACTTCTCTGAAATGCTTGAAAATCAGGCTGCATCCCTACTGTAGCCTAGACACGTCCCGGACAAGGCCTGCACATCGTGTCCAAAAAATTGCCTAGAAATATGTGAAAATCTTTGTGTGTCCATGAAGCATCTTCGACATGGCCTGCACACCGTGTCCCAGAAACTACCTAGAAACTAATGCATCCCTACCGTAGCCTAGACGTGTCCCGAACATTGCCTAAACACTGTGTTCTAGAAATTGCCTAAAAATACCTGAAAGTTTGGATGCGTCTGTGGCATCCTGAACATGGCTTGCACACCGTGTCCTAGAAACTGCCCAGAATTGCCTAAAAATCAAGTTCCATCCCTGCCTTGGCCACGGCACATCCTGGACGTAGCTTGCACACCGTGCCCAAAAACTTCCAAGAAAAACCTGAAAATCAAGCTGCGTCCCTGCCGTGGCCCGGATGCGTCCCCGTCATGGCCTGTACACCATGTCCCAGAAACTGCCTATAAATGCCTGAAAATCAGGCTACATCCCTGCAGCAGCATCAACACGTCTCGAAAATTGCCTGCACATCGTGTCCAAGAAATTGCCAAGAAATATGTGAAAATCTGGATGTATGCCTGCAGCATCCTGGACATGGCCTGCACACCGTGTCCCAAAAATTTCCTAGAAATGCCTAGAAACCAGGCTGCATCCTTGCCATAGCCCATATGCATCCCAAACATTGCCTGCACACCATGTTCTAGAAACTACCTAAAAATACCTGAAATTCAGGATGCATTCCTGCCACATCCTGGACATGGCTAGCACACTGCATCCCAGAAACTGCCCAGAATTGCCTGAAAATTAGGCTCTGTCCCTACCGTGGCCATGAGATGTCCTGAACATGGCCTCACTCCGAGTTCTAGAAAATGCTAAGAAATGCCTAAAAATCAGGCTACATCCCAGCCGAGACCGGGATGCATCCTGGACATGGCTTGCACATCGTGCCCACAAACTGCCTACAAATACTTGAAAATCAGGATGCGTCCCTACTACGATCAGGATGCGCCCCGGACGTGACCTACACACCGTGCCCAAAAACTTCCCAGAAATGCCTGAAAATCAAGCTGCGTCCCTGACGTGGCCCGGACGCGTCTCGATCAAGGCCTGCACACCATATCCTAGAAATTGCCTAGAAATGCCAGTAAATCAAGCTGTATCCTAGTCGCGTCCTGGACATGGCCTACACACCGTGTCCTAAACACTACCAAAAAATGCCTGGAAATTGGGCTGCATCCCTGCAGCAGCCCCGACGTGTCCCGAAAATTGCCTGCTCACCGTGTCCAAGAAATTACCTAGAAATACATTTAAATCAAGATGTACCCTACAGTATCCTAGACATGGCCTACACACCATGTCCCAGAAATTGCCTAGAAATGCCTGGAAACCAGACTGCATCCCTGCCATGGCCTGGATGCATCCTGAACATTGCCTACACACTGTGTTCCAGAAACAGCCTAAAAATACCTCAAAGTCAGGATGCGTCCCTGCTGCATCCTGGACATGCCTTGCACACTGTGTCCCATAAACTACCCAGAATTGCTTGAAAATTAGGGTCCATCCCTACCATGGCCATGACGTGTCCCGGACATGGCCTGGACATCGAGTCCCAGAAATTGCCAAGAAATGCCTGAAAATCGAGCTACTCCCTACCGCGGTAAGAACACATCCTGGATATGGCCTACACACCATGCCCACAAACTGCATACAAATGCCTAAAAATCAAGCGGCATTTCGATCGCGGTCAGGACGTGTCCCATACCTAGCCAGCACAACGTGCCCAAAAACTTCCCAAAATCCCTGAAAATCAGGTTGCGTCCCTGCCATTGCCCAAAGGTGTCCCGTTCATGGTCTGCACACCGTGTCCCAGAAACTGCCAAGAAATGCCTGAAAATCAAGCTACATCGTAGACGTAGCTTGCACACTGTGTCCCAGAAACTACCTAAAAATGCTCGAAAATTGGGTTGCATCCTTGCCGTGACCTAGACGCGTCCCGAACATTGCCTACACACCATGCACTAGAAAATTGCTTATTTAGATCCCCAAATAATTTTAAACACCTTAGTGGCACTAAGACATGAATATTGGATGGCTAAAGTATACTTTAGATTTTTAGTCTCATTTGAGACCCATTTACAACATAGAAAAAATTCAATTTAGAGAATGATATCTAAAGAAAAATTTTAGCTCTTTCCGTTGGCTTTCCAATGCAATTTGAATTACCTCAATCGGATATTAGGAGAAGAAGTTATGATAGAAATACTAAAGCTGTACAATATCAATCGAAGTATGCGAAATATGAAAAGTCAAATTCATACACGATTTTCTAGCACATTCTTAAACCTATAACTCCCACATAAATGACACCTGTATTAATGAGTATTAGGCCCTTCACTTGCCCTTAAGTTGTGAGATTTTCACCTATAAATAGGCCCCAATGCATACACATTTTTCACATCAAGACAAAAGCTTCTAATTATAAAAGAGAGAGTTTTCAAGCCTAGAAAAAAGAGAAAGGAGAGGCAGGAAAATTATTTCTTCCTAGAACTTTTGGTGCTATCAAGAAGTGTTTTCCAAGCATCAATTCTCAACGAGTGTTTTTTTTGAAACGTCAAAGGAGTGCTTTTTTCAACAAGGTTCAAAGCATCAATCAAGGTAGGTAGAGGTGCAAAGTGTTAATTTATGTTAAGTTATAAGTTTCTAGCAAATGAAGATTTATGTTAATGTTTGTACATCTAATGGTACCTCCGGTACGGCATACACCTACATGTCTAATGGTACATCCGGGTACGACATGTACTTCCGGTCGAGGCGTCATGTTAAGTCATGACTCTACGTGTTTGGGATTCTACCGAAAATCCTACTATGAAATGGTTTCTAAAGTTAAGCTTTGAAATGTACAGCTTGATCACGAATGCACCAATGATATCTATTGAGTTTTTTTAACTCACGGGTTTAACCCCTTCTCTATAGATTGATATGATTCTACCATGGGCCTGGGTGATGGAAAAGATGGAGAGTGGTGCAACGAGCCCATGAAAAACCCGGTGAACAAGTTATTTAGATTTATTTTTGTGAACATTTTCAATGTTATTTCTTTAAAGTATTTGAATAACGCTGAATGCGATAACAAGTTTTGTTTTCTTCAAATAAATTACGTTCCGTTATTTTTTTTATTCAGTGTTTTATTTAAAGTTTTCGTAAGGTTGTTGTTAAAATTATCGTTGTAAAAATTAAGCTTCCGCTAAAACATATTCTCCTATGACTAAACCACCGGTTAGTTAAGTAAAGTAAGTAGCGTTCTGGTCACAATGGGTCAGGGCATTACAGCGTGGTATCAGAGTACGGCTTAGCCAGTTCTGTAGACCAAGTATGTTTTTTTTAAAAAAAACCGTTTAGCCAGTTCTCTAGACCAAGTATGTTTTTTTTTAAATGGTTTAGCCGGTTTTGTAGACTAAGTATGTTTAAAAAAAATAGAGAATAAGTCTAAGAAACTCCATGGCATCTTGCATCCATCCATCAATCTCATCCTACGACCTAGGTATGTTCAAAGTTAATGTTTTCATGAAAAGACTATGTTATGATGCTTTGAGATGCTATGGTACAACTTATGCTTATTTTCAAAGATATACTATGCCAGTTAGAAATGATTTGAAAGATGTGTTTTTTTTTTCAAAAGATATGCATTGGGGCTAGAATTTATAGGTATAATGTTATGTACTAGTAGCCATTTTTCCAAGAGTAAAAAAAAAGTGTATGATATGTGAAAATGCAACAGATATGGCTCATAGAACGGCTAGGGCATATAGAGGAGCATTGAACCGTAGAATCGCCATTCAGTCCTATGAGAATTACGTGACTGATCTATTCCATCCACTTGACGAGCATATACATGATGTCTATGAGAGATGCATAACAGCGATGAACACTGGAATGGAGATAATGCATATTGAGGCTATAAATAACCTCATACACTCCCTTCCACCTCAATGGGGAGATATGGGAGTCACGGTTAGGGATGTAACGTTAGAGGAGCACCCAAATATATTTGAGTTTGAAGTGTATTGCCAATCACTTCTAGACCTATGGAGGGAAAACTTAGAACCTCAATTGGAGATATTAATTGAACTTCATGAAGAAGAGGAGCCTAAAGAAGGGAATGATCCTGAGCCCGAGCCACAGGTTAAGATGGACATAGAATCCGGACGTGAGGCGAAAGACTCCTCTAGAGATGAGGCTCCACCAAAGAAGATCCGCAGAACTTATAGGGATTAGATTTAAATCCTTGTAACAATTTCCTTTATGTCAAGAAATAAAACTTTATCTTCTTTGTTAGAATTCGAAGTATGAAACTAATAAGAACCATACATTTTGTCTAAAGGAAAATGGCCCGCGCAAACCAAACCAACTTGATAAGAGATCTCCTCCAAGTGGTCCAAGACCTTAGCAGGTAAAACCCGAACCAGGCGCAACCCCTACCACTAGCTCCTAATGCTCCTCCAACCCATGCTTCAGTGGTTGAACAATTTAGAGACACAAGGTAATGACCCATTCTTGTTGAAGATCAAGAATGAAATTGGTACTGATAAGAGAAAGGATTTAGGAATAGCTTCGAATCAAGTACTGATGTTTAAGGAGAGAATTTGTGTGCCCAAGGATGAAGCCTTGAGAAACAAGATATTGAAAGAGGCCCATTCCATCCCGTACACCGCACATCCCGGTGGTACGAAAATGTATCGAGACCTCCGAGATACATTTTGGTGGAGAAATATGAAAAGAAGTATAGGGTTGTACGTGGAAAAGTGCATGGCATGTCAACAGGTTAAGGCAGAACACCAAAGATCGGCTGGATTGTCAAATCCACTAGACATACCCGAATGGAAATGGGAAAATATCACAATGGACTTTGTGTTTGGTTTCCCAAAGTCAACAAGAGGAAACAACTATGTATGGGTAATAGAGGATCGATTAACAAAGACAGCTCATTTTCTTCTAGTGAAAATGACATTCAGTTTAGACCAATTGGCACAGTTGTACATTAAGGAGGTTGTGAGATTACACGACGTACCTGTGTCCATTGTGTCTGATAAAGGCCCAAGGTTCACGTCCAAATTTTGGAAAAGTCTACAAGGAGCTATGGGAACGAAGCTGAACTTTAGTGTAGCATATCACCCTCAATTCGATGGTCAATCTAAAAGGACCATCCAAACTTTGGAAGACATGCTGAGAGCATGTGTTTTGGATCTAGGGGGTAGTTGGGAGTCATACATACCCCTAGTAGAATTCGTATATAATAACAGCTTCCAAGCAACTATCGGGATGGCACCGTACGAAGCTCTCTATGGTAGAAGATGTAGGTCCCCTGTTCATTGGGATGAAGTCGAGGAGAAGAGAGTTTTGGGACCAAAAATAATTGAAAGGACAGTTGAGGCAATCAATAAGATCCGTGCAAGGATAAAGGCAGCACAGGATCGACAGAAGAGCTATGTGGATACAAGAAGGAATGATTTAGAATTCAAAGTTGGAGAAAAAGTGTTTCTGAAAGTGGCACTGATGAAAGGTGTACTTAGGTTTGGCAAGAAAGGAAAGCTACGACCCCACTGTATCGGACCATTTGAGATACTTGATAGGGTCAGAAATGTAGCCTATCGATTAGCTCTCCCACCTAGGTTATTGGCAGTGCACAACGTGCTCCATGTATCAATGATCAAAAAATACGTGCATGATCCTAATCATGTAGTGAACTATCAGTTCGTGAAAGTACAAAAGAACTTATCCTATGAAGAGGTACCAATTAGGATATTGGATCGAAAGGTGCATAAACTAAGGAACAAAGAAATTCAATTGGTCAAAATACAATGTAATAATCATGAAATAGAAGAGGTCACTTGGGAAGGGGAAGAGGAATCCAAAAACAAGTATCTAACACTATTCACCCAATCAGAAGGTAAATTTCAAGGATAAAATTTTAATTAAGGTGTGGGGGATGTAGAACCCCAAATAATTTTAAACACCTTAGTGGCACTAAGACATGAATATTGGATGGCTAAAATATATTTCAGATTTTTAGTCTCATTTGAGACTCATTTATGACATAGAAAACATTTGATTTGCTAAATGATATATATAGAAGAATTGTAGCTCTTTGATTTAGATTTCCAATGCACTTTGAATTACCTCAATCAGATATCGGGAGAAGAAGTTCTGATAGAAATACTAAAGGCTGTACAGTATCAACCGAAGTATGCAGAATATGAAAAGTCAAATTCCTACACGATTTTCTAGCACCTTCTTAAACCTGTAACTCCCACATAAATGGCACCTGTACTAATGGTACCTCTGAGTACGGCATGTATTTTCGATCGAGGCGTCGTGTTAAGTCATGACTCTACGTGTTTGGGATTCTACCGAAAATCCTACTATGAAAAGGTTTCTAAAG
>NW_019257239.1:0-1113 GCF_002742605.1 Olea europaea var. sylvestris
TGCATATTTGGAACGCTTGGAGAGTCGGCGTAACAAGAATTGAGCGTAACTTTTGCACACGGTGTCCGTTTTTGGCCCATAAGACCTTTTTGGAAATGTAGCGACCCTTTTGGATTGAACTCACAACTTCGTCGCGACGTATGAGGGATTTCGGCCAATTTTCGAAAGAACGAGCACTTGCATATTTCGAACGCATGGAGAGTCGGCGTAAGAAGAATTGAGCATAGCTTTTGCACACGGTGTCCGTTTTGGGCCCATAAGTACTTTTTGGAAATGTAGCGACCGTTTTTGATTGAACACACAACTTCGTCGTGACGTATGAGGGATTTCGGCCATCTTTCGAAAGAACGAGCACTTGCATATTTCGAACGCTTGGAGAGTCGGCGGACGAAGAATTGAGCGTAACGTTTGCACACGGTGTCCGTTTTCGGCCCATAAGTACTTTTCGGAAATGTAGCGACCGTTTTTGATTGAACACACAACTTCGTCGTGACGTATGTGGGATTTTTGCCATTTTTCGAAACAACGAACACTTGCATATTTGGAACGCTTGGAGAGTCGACGTAACAAGAATTGAGCGTAACTTTTGCACAAGGTGTCCTTTTTGGGCCCATAAGTACTTTTTGGAAATGTAGCGACCCTTTTTGGATTGAACTCACCACTTCGTCGTGACTTATGAGGGATTTCGGTTATTTTTCAAAAGAACGAGCACTTGCATATTTGGAATGCTTGGAGAGTCGCTGTAATAAGAATTGAGTGTAACTTTTGCACACGGTGTCCGTTTTGGGCCCATAAGTACTTTTTGAAAATGTAGCGACCCTTTTGGATTGAACTCACAACTTCGTCGCGACGATGAGGGATTTCGGCCATTTTTCGAAAGAACGAGCACTTGCGTCATTGGACCGCTTGGAGAGTCGGCGTAAGAAGAATTGAGCGTAACTTTTGCACACGGTGTCCGTTTTGGGCCCATAAGTACATTTTGGAAATGTAGCGACCCTTTTAGATTGAACTCACAACTTCGTCGCGACGTATGAGGGTTTTCGGCCATTTTTCGAAAGAACGAGCACTTGCATATTTGGAACGCTTGGAGAGTCGGCGTAACAAGAATTGAGC
>NW_019257240.1:0-1113 GCF_002742605.1 Olea europaea var. sylvestris
ACTCGCAACAAATTTTGATCTTCGAAGGCTTAGTTCTTTGTGAGAAAGTTAAGTTACCAAACCAGAAGTTTTTATTCTAGTTCACAGAATTCCTACCTCCAAAGCTTACATATTACAATTTCTCATTCCCATCCTTACAAAAAGAACAACCTTTTTGATGTTTTTTAATATTTTATACAGAACAGATGAACCACATCCAAACCACAGGTAAATAAGAACTTATACTTTAAAATCAGTAATATACAACTCAGGCTTAAAACCAGTCTCAAATAGGAGCAGATAATTAAGGAAATTAAAGCTCAGAAACGGGGGCAGAAGGCATGCAAAACGTTGCACTGTTCACAAGACTGGGCTTAGGATGTGCCCCCATAGTCAATCACATGTATGCTAAATTCCTGCAACATACATCACTTCTTTGAAGGCTGCGTACCAGAATTATCCAGTAACTCATGCATAAGACAGATGAGAGCAAGCAAAACTATAAAAAATGTGATTACACGTGACGTAATTGTAGAAGAGAATAATGATTTATCGTTCTATTTTCAATGCCAGTATATCTCCTCATTTCTTGATTTCTACCATAAAACTTCAGTTCTTTTCAAATATTAACGTTCCCCTTTATTAACTTCGATGGTTGATAAACCAAGACATAGTGCAAGAGTTGAAGATCGATCAAAACTAGCTCTATTGAAGGCGTCCAAGTTCTCTTCGTAAGTTAAGGACTCCAGACCCAAGCTTCATGGATTAATTTGCATTTAAAGACAGAAAATAGACGACAAGAACGTTAAGTACTCGAAATGTTAAATTAACAAAATTTATTTAAATAAATTCTCCTTATTTGTTTCACTACATTTAGTTACTAAAAATGGAACTGCACATTTTCTTTATTCAGTCTCAAGTACATTTGTTCCATCAACAATTAAGAACAGTTTGTTCTAATCTAAGAAAACAAATTAAATTTAGAGTTAAGAAACTACACCTATATACTCCAGAAAAATCCTGTCAAATAATTCTAACCATTTAAGTATCATATTAAAAAAAATAAAAAAATCATATCCATAAATTTACACAGCGATAAAGATTAACTCTCAAAATCCCCACAACGGAAAAAAA
>NW_019257241.1:0-1113 GCF_002742605.1 Olea europaea var. sylvestris
TAAAGTGTACCCCATAGTGTACATGTAGCATGGTCTTTACCGATTGAACTATGCTATTTGTTAACTGATTTTTGACACGTTGTTTGACACTTTTGTTGTTATGAAGTGTCAATTGGGTGGAAAAGCTATTTGAAATTTAAACTGCCCAACAGGGTAATGTCACATGGTAGAGTGTAAATTAAAGTGTGCACCATAGTGTACGTGTCGCACGGTCCTTACCGATTGAACTTTGCTATTCGTACATTGACTTTTGACACGTTGTTTGACATTTGCATTATTGTCAAGTGTCAATTGGATAGGAAAATTGTTTGAAATTTAAACTGTCCAGCAGGGTAATGTCACGTGGGAAAGTGTAAACTAAAGTGCACACCATAGTGTAGATGTAGCAAGGTTCGAATCAATTGAACTTTGCTATTAGTACACTGACTTTTGACACGTTGTTGGACACTTGTATTGTTGTTAAGTGTAAATTAGATGGAAAAACTGTCTGAAATTTAAACTGTCCAACAGGGTAACGTCACGTGGCAAAGGGTAAACTAAAGTGTGCACCATAGTGTACATGTAGCGTGGTCCTTGCCGATTGAACTTTGCTATTTACACACTGATTTTCGACACGTGCATTTTTGTCAAGTGTCCATTAGGTGGAAAAACTGTTTAAAATTTAAACTAGCCAACGGGGTAATGTCAAAAGGCAAAGTGTACACTAAAGTGTACACCATAGTGTACATGTCTCAAGGTTCATACCGATTGAACTATGCTATTTGTACACTAATTTTTGACATGTTGTTTGACACTTGCATTGTTGTCAAGTGTCAATTGGATGGGAGAACTGTTTGAAATTTAAACTATCCAATTGGATATGTCACGTGACAAAGTGTAAACTAAAGTGTACGCCATAGTGTACATGAAACAAGGCTCTTACCGATTGAACTTTGCTATTTGTACCCTGATTTTTGACACGTTGTTTGACACGTACATTGTTGTTAAGTGCCAATTGGATGGGAAAATAGTTTGAAATTTAAAACGTCTAATAGGGTAATGTCACGTGGCAAAGTGTAAACTAAAGTTTACATGTGGCATGATGATTACCGATTGAACTTTGTTATTTGTACA
>NW_019257242.1:0-1113 GCF_002742605.1 Olea europaea var. sylvestris
CTTCAATTTAACAACAAAATAATTTTCAATTTTTTATTTTCTTTTACAACATGGTACTTGTTAAATTATCCCAATTAAACAGTTGGGTTAGGACAACTTTTGTTACAAGGATAAGGACAGTAAATCTCTTGAAATTGACTTTGATCATAAAAACAATCTCCAATTGCTTTTCCAATTGTCTGCATAAAAAAAATTATTTTGTTAATTCATTTTTGCTCAAAGGGGCAATATGCAAGCATCACTAAAAAAATGTAATTGTGAATTGGTAACAAACACTAACCATGTTATTTAAGACCAGAAAGTAGGTCCCAAACCTTATTTCCCCTTCAATTTGACAGTGTATATAGCAAGAATTTATTTAGTACCCTCTTGATATAGAGATACCAATTCACTTCAATGCATTTATAAATTCCAATTGGAGAACTAAAAACCACATTAAATAGAAACAACATCAGTTTAATTGCAAGTGAAACACAAGTTGAAAGATTTATATAAATAACTTATCATATCTTGAATGGTTTGGAGCTGACTCAAGAAGAAATTGCTAATATTGTTCTTGCAACTGAGCTAAGTACGATCTCGATCTGAAACATTAGGAGCCAAAATGTGACCTATTTAGAAAAATTAACTTTCTGAAAAGCACTAAGGCCATAAAATCAGTTAAACTATTTGACCATCAAGAATAAGTATCATCTCTCTTGAATCGAGGATTTATTTGATCAATTAAAAGGGGCCATAGTAATTTTCAAGATCGACTTACGATCCAGTTATCATCAATTGAAGGTTAAGACGAGTAATATACTCAAGACAGCTTTAAGAAATCATTATGGACATTACGAATTTAATGAATTGTTTGTTTCATTAATACTTGAATTAATTTGTCATAGTCGTTATTGATGACATTTTGATATATTCTAATGATAAAGATTAGCAGACAAATATTTTAGAATAGCATTAGAAATACTATATAAGGAGAAATTATATTCCAAATTTCAAAAGATGAGCATTTTTTGGGAAAAAAAATCTAATTATTTTGAGCCATTTTCCAGGTTCTAAATGTGGACCTAGCACTAAATTAGTGTGGACAACATTGTTTGGGCAGTCGTAAATTAA
>NW_019257243.1:0-1113 GCF_002742605.1 Olea europaea var. sylvestris
GGCGCAGTTTTTGTATCCGATCAACCAGTCAAATTTTAGCCCATTCCGACACAGTCGCGAAAAATGACGAAATTACACACGGCACGGTTTTTCTTCCCGATCAACCTGTCAAATTTGAGCCCATTCCGACACAGTCGAGAAAAATGACGAAATTGCCCTCGCGCGATTTTTATTTTAGATCAAACTGCCAAATTTCAGCCAATTCCGACACAGTCGAGAAAAATGACGAAATTGCCCCCTGCGCGATTTTTGTTCCCGAGAAACCTGTCAAATTTGAACCCATTCCGACAAAGTCGAGAAAAATGACGAAATAGCCGTCGGAGCGATTTTTATTTCCTATCAAACTCCCAAATTTCAGCCAATTTCGACACAGTCGAGAAAAATGACGAAATTGCCACCGGCGCGATTTTTGTTTCCGATCAACCAGTTAAATTTTAGCCAATTCCGACACAGTCGCGGAAAATGACGAAATTACACCCGGCGCGATTTTTGTTCTGGATCAACTTGTCAACTTTGATCCCATTCCGACACAGTCGAGAAAAATGGCGAAATTGCCCCCGGCGCGATTTTTATTTTATATCAAACTGCCAAATTTCAGCCAATTCCGATACAGTCGAGAAAAATGACGAAATTGCCCCCGGCGCGATTTTTGTTTCCGATCAACAAGTCAAATTTTAGCCAATTCTGACACAGTCGCGAAAAAAGACGAAATTACCCCCGGCGCGATTTTTGTTCCCGATAATCCTGTCAAATCTGAGCCCTTTCCGACACAGTCGAGAAAAATGACGAAATTGCCGTCGGCGAGATTTTTATTTCCTATCAAACTGCCAAATTTCAGCCAATTCCGACATAGTCAAGAAAAATGACGAAATTGCCCCCGGCGCGATTTTTGTTTCCGATCAACAAGTCAAATTTTAGCCAATTCTGACACAGTCGCGAAAAAAGACGAAATTACACCCGGCGCGATTTTTGTTCCCGATAATCCTGTCAAATCTGAGCCCATTCCGACACAGTCGAGAAAAATGACGATATTGCCGTCGGCGAGATTTTTATTTCCTATCAAACTGCCAAATTTCAGCCAATTCCGACATAGTCAAGAAAAATGACGAAATT
>NW_019257244.1:0-1113 GCF_002742605.1 Olea europaea var. sylvestris
CCAAATTTCAGCCAATTCCGACACAGTCGAGAAAAATGACGAAATTGTCCCCGGCGCGATTTTTGTTTCCGATCAACAAGTTAAATTTTATCCAATTACGACACAGTCGCGAAAAATGACGAAATTACACCCGACCCGATTTTTGTTCCCGATAAACCTTTCAAATTTGAGCCCATTCCGACACAGTCGAGAAAAATGACAAATTGCCCCCTGCGCGATTTTTATTTCAGTTCAAACTGCCAAATTTTAGCCAATTCTGACACAGTCGAGAAAAATGTCGAAATTGCGCCCGACGCGATTTTTGTCTCCGATCAACCTGTCAAATTTTAGCCAATTCCGACACAGTCGCGAAAAATGACGAAATTGCTCCGGAGCGATTTTTGTTTCCGATCAACCTGTCAAATTTAAGCCCAGTCCGACACGGTCGAGAAAGATAAGGAAATTGCCCCTGGCGTGATTTTTATTTCAGATCAAGCTTCCAAATTTAAGCCAATTCCGACACAGTCGAGAAAAATGACGGAATCGCCCCCGGCGCGGTTTTTGTTTCCGATCAACAAGTCGAATTTTAGCCAATTCCGATACAGTCGAGAAAAATGACGAAGCTACACGCAGCGCGATTTTTGTTCACGATCAACCTATCAAATTTGAGCCCATTCCGACACAGTGGAGAAAAATGACGAAATTGCCCCCGACGCGATTTTTATTTCAGATCAAACAGCCAAATTTCAGCCAATTCCGACACAGTCGAGAAAAATGATGAAATTGCCCCCGGCGCGATTTTTGTTTCCAATCAACAAGTCAAATTTTAGCTAATTCCGACACAGTCGCGAAAAATGACGAAATTACGCCCGGCGCGGTTTTTGTTCCCGATAAACCTGTCAAATTTGAGCCCATTCCGACACAGTCGAGAAAAATGACGAAATTGCCTCCGGCGCGATTTTTTTTGCGATCAAACTGCCGAATTTCAGCCAACTCCGACACAGTCGAAAAAATGCCGAAATTGCCCCCGGCGCGATATTTACTTACGACTAACCTGTCAAATTTGAGCCCATTCCGACACAGTCGTGAAAAATGACGAAATTGCCCCCGGCGCGATTTTTATTTCAGATCAAA
>NW_019257245.1:0-1113 GCF_002742605.1 Olea europaea var. sylvestris
AATAACTAGCCTCCTTCTCCAGTTTTCAAAAAACAATTGTCCAACCCTATCACCATCTTGCATCCACTCATGAATCCCACCTTAAGTGCTCTGTCACACGTTTCTATTAGGTAATTCATATCGCAAGTGTACAGTGTTAAGTTTTGTAATATAGTAATTGAGTTAAGGGTGTCAAACCGACATGGATTGTAATTTAATTTTTACTAAATATTATAATTATATAGCCTTTATTTTATCAAGACGAATGAAGGGGTGTGATCAATAGTATTATCTAATCTAAAGATGAATAAGGTGGTGAATTCAAAGAGTACAATTTATACGAATAAATCAATATAAAAAAGGCCAAAGAATGTGTTCACCTAACTATCAATTATATTCAATTATTCTAGTCAATTTGTTCATGTTTAAAAGCAAGAACCCTAATATATTTCTCTCCCATCTCTCGAGTGCCAGGTAGAAATTAAGACTATATTTCGATTCCAATATCCCTATTCCGAATTAAATTAAAAAATTTATTAAGTTCGTGATTATTTTATGGAATAAACTTCATAGATACTATACTTTCTCACGAAACCTATAAAATCTACGTTGCATCAATCCTATGATCTCATCTAAATTCTCCTCTCTTAAGTGCCGAAATTGTCTGGCATCTATTCATTCATTTAGTGGCCAATTAGTTGAAAGCTTTAATTTCATGACAAAATTAAACATATGTGGAAAATAAAATAGAAATAACTATGATAAAATCAAATCATAATCTCAAGTTTTGGTTACAATCAAACCTTAGATTAGATGTTTAGCTCATGATAGAATAATTAAATCTAAATATATTAATGAATAACATAGAGAGAAGAACAAGGAAAAACTCTTTTTAAGCTTTAAATTGATTTCTCCCTTTGATGCTCTTCATGCCTCTTGCTTGATTCCTTGATATTAGCTCATCTTGCTCCGTTGAATTGTTCTTTGAATTCTACTTTAAATTTTATGAATTGTAGGGTTGAATTCTCCCCTTTCTTTTTCATCTTCCTCAAAAGTGGTCTTTGTATTTATAGTATCTTGAATTCTTGGACGAACTAAGGTTGTATTGGGCAAAAAAAAAAAAAAAAAAAAAAG
>NW_019257246.1:0-1113 GCF_002742605.1 Olea europaea var. sylvestris
GCCCCCGAATAATTATTTTCCTTCTTAATTATATCAGATTGAAGAAGTGTTGGACAGAAAATTAACAAAGCATAACCGCACCAAGGGCAATATTGTTATTTGTCGCGACGGTGTCGGAATGGGCCGAAATTTGACAGGTTGATTGGGAACGGCCAGCGCAATTGGACTCGGGGTACATACTCGAGAACACGGGATTTTAGCCAAATTCCTTCGTTTGGGCCTCCGCTAATTAATTTCCTTATTAATTATGTTAGGTTGAAGAAGTGCTGGACAGAAAATTAACAAAGAAAAATCGTACCAGAGGCAATTTTGTCATTTGTCGCGATTGTGTCGGAATTGGCCAAAATTTGCAAGGTTGATTGGAAACGGGGCGCGAAATTGGACTCGGGTGCAGACCCGGGATCATGGGATTTTAGTTAAATTCCTTCATTTGGGCCTTCGAATAATTAATTTCCTAATTAATTATGTTAGGTTAAAGAAGTGTTGGACAAAAAATTAACAAAGAAATCGCACTTGGGGCAATTTTTTCATATGTAACGACGGTGTCGGAATGGGTCAAGATTTGGCTGTTAGATTGGAAATGGCCGCGAAATTTTACTCAAGACACAGAACCGGGATCATGAAATTTTAGCCAAATTCCTTTGTTTGGGCCTCCGAATAATTAATTTCCTTATTGATTATGTCAAGTAGAAGAAGTGTTGGACAGAAGATTAACAAAGTAAAACCGAACCAGGGGCAATTTCGCTATTTGTCGCGACGGTGTCAGAATAGGCCGAAATTTGGCAGGTTGATTGGAAACGGCCAGCGAAATCAGACTCTGGGCACAGACCCGGGATCACGGGATTTTAGCAAAACTCCTTCGTTTGGGCCTCGAATAATTAATTTCCTTATTAATTATGTCAAGTAGAAGAAGTGTTGGACAGAAAATTAACAAAGTAAAACCAAACCAGGGACAATTTTGCTATTTGTCGCGACGGTGTCGGAATGGGCCGAAATTTGGCAGGTTGATTGGAAACGGTCAGCGAAATCAGACTCTGGGCACAGACCCGGGATCACGGGATTTTAGCCAAACTCCTTCGTTTGGACCTCCGAATAATTAATTTTCGTGTTAAT
>NW_019257247.1:0-1113 GCF_002742605.1 Olea europaea var. sylvestris
TCGCGAAAAATGACGAAATTGCCCCGGGCGCATTTTTGTTTCCAATCAATCAGTCAAATTTTAGACCATTCCGGCACCTTCGCAAAAACTGACGAAGTTTTCCCCCGCGATTTTTGATTCCGATTAATTTGTCAAATTTTAGTCCATTCCGACACCGTCGTGAAAAATGACGAAATTGCCCCGGGCGCATTTTTGATTCCAATCAATCAGTCAAATTTTAGACCATTCCGACACCGTCGCGGAAAATGACGAAGTTTTCCCCGCGCGATTTTTGTTTCCGATTAATTTGTCAAATTTTAGCCCATTCCGACACCGTCGCGAAAAATGACGAAATTGCCCCGGGCGCGATTTTTGTTTCTGATCAATCAGTCAAATTTTAGCTCTTTCAGACACCGCCGCAAGAAATGACGAAATTGCCCCCCGCGGGATTTTTGTTTTTGATCAATCAGTCAAATTTTAGCCCATTCAGATACCGTCGCGAAAAATGACGAAATTGCCCTCGGTGCGATTTTTGTTTCCGATCGATCAGTCAAATTTTAGCCCATTCCAACACCGTCGCGAAAAATGACGAAATTGTCCCGGCGAGATTTTTGTTTCCGATGAATTTGTCTAATTTTAGCCCATTCCGACATCGTCGCGAAAAATGACGAAATTGCCCACGGCGCGATTTTTGTTCCCGATCAAGCTGTCAAATTTTATCCCATTCCGACACCGTCGCGAAAAATGAGGAAATTGCCCCTGGCGCGATTTCTGCTTCCGATGAATCAGTCAAATTTTAGCAGATTCAGACATCATCGCGAAAAATGACGTAATTGCCCCGGTGCGATTTTTGTTTCCGAGGAATCTGTCAAATTTTAGCCCATTCAGATATCGTCGCGAAAAATGACGAAATTGGCCTCGGTGCGATTTTTGTTTCCTATCGATCAGTCAAATTTTAGCCCATTCCGAAACCGTCGCGAAAATTGACGAACTTGTCCCGGCGCGATTTTTGTTCCCGATCAAGCTGTCAAATTTTAGCCCATTCCGACATCGTCGCGAAAAATGAGGAAATTACCCCCGGCGCGATTTCTGTTTCCGATCAATCAGTCAAATTTTAGCCAATTCAGACATCGT